>NW_028155191.1:0-59952 GCF_905171665.1 Trachurus trachurus | reverse complement strand
TCATTTTCTCCAAAACTCACGGCCCGATTTCAACCAAACCTTCTGCGTTGGACTCCCTCGGACCCCCAGATGATATATCCGAGTTGGAGAAAAGAAATTTAATTTTTGGTCAAAAAAAAAAAAAAATTTGGTCAAAATAAAAAACAGGCGCGTACCTGTCGTCTTTTTAAAATCGCCTGTTTGGTTTTTGGTCATTTTCTCCAAAACCACCGGCCCGATTTCAACCAAACCTTCTGCGTTGGACTCCCTCGGACCCCCAGATGATATATCCGAGTTTGGGTTTGGAGAAATTTTAATTTTGGTCAAAAAAAAAAAAAAATTTGGTCAAAAAAAAAACCTGTCGTACTTTTTAAAATCGCCTGTTTGGTTTTTGGTCATTTTCTCCAAAACCACCGGCCGATTTCAACCAAACCTTCTGCGTTGGACTCCCCGCGACCCCCAGATGATATATCCGAGTTTGGAGAAATTTGGAGAAATTTTAATTTTTGGTCAAAAAAAAAAAAAAATTGGTCAAAAAAACGACAGGCGCGTACCTGTCGTCTTTTTAAAATCGCCTGTTTGGTTTTTGGTCATTTTCTCCAAAACCACCGGCCCGATTTCAACAAACCTTCTGCGTTGGCCTCCCCTCGGACCCCCCAGATGATATATTCCGAGTTTGGAGAAATTTTAAATTTTCGTCAAAAAAAAAAAAAGTTGGTCAAAAAAACGACAGAGCGCGTACCTGTCCGTCTGTTTTAAAATCGCCTGTTTGGTTATTGGTCATTTTCTCCAAACCACCGGCCGCCGATTTCAACCAAACCTTCTGCGTTGACTCCCCTCGGACCCCCCAGATGATATATCCGCGTGTGGAGAATTTAATTTTTGGTCAAAAAAAAAAAAAAATTGGTCAAAAAAAAACGACCGGCGCAGTAACCTGTCGTCTTTTTAAAATCGCCTGTTTGGTTTTGGTCATTTTCTCCAAAACCACCGGCCCCGATTTCAACAAAACTTCTGCGTTGGACTCCCCTCGGACCCCCAGATGATATATTCGAGTTTGGAGAAATTTTAATTTTTCGTCAAAAAAAAAAAAAAATTTGGTCAAAAAAAAACGACAGGCGCGTACCTGTCGTCTTTTAAAATCGCTGGTTGGTTTTTTGGTCATTTTCTCCAAAACCACCGGCCCGATTTCAACCAAACCTTCTGCGTTGGACTCCCCTCGGACCCCCAGATGATATATCCGAGTTTGGAGAAATTTTAATTTTGGTCAAAAAAAAAAAAAAATTTGGTCAAAAAAAAACGACAGGCGCGTACCTGTCGTCTTTTTAAAATCGCCTGTTTGGTTTTTGGTCATTTCTCCAAAACCACCGGCCCGATTTCAACCAAACCTTCTGCGTTGGACTCCCTCGGACCCCCAGATGATATATCGAGTTTGAGAAATTTGGAGAAATTTTAATTTTTGGTCAAAAAAAAAAAAAAAAATTGGTCAAAAAAAAACGACAGGCGCGTACCTGTCGTCTTTTTAAAATCGCCTGTTTGGTTTTTGGTCATTTTCTCCAAAACCACCGGCCCGATTTCAACCAAACCTTCTGCGTTGGACTCCCCTCGGACCCCCAGATGATATATCCGAGTTTGGAGAAATTTTAATTTTTGGTCAAAAAAAAAAAAAAATTGGTCAAAAAAAACGACAGGCGCGTACCTGTCGTCTTTTTAAAATCGCCTGTTTGGTTTTGGTCATTTTCTCCAAAACCACCGGCCCGATTTCAACCAAACCTTCTGCGTTGGACTCCCCTCGGACCCCCAGATGATATATCCGAGTTTGGAGAAATTTGGAGAAATTTTAATTTTTGGTCAAAAAAAAAAAAAAAAATTGGTCAAAAAAAAGACGACAGGCGCGTACCTGTCGTCTTTTTAAAATCGCCTGTTTGGTTTTTGGTCATTTTCTCCAAAACCACCGGCCCGATTTCAACCAAACCTTCTGCGTTGGACTCCCCTCGGACCCCCAGATGATATATCCGAGTTTGGAGAAATTTTAATTTTTGGTCAAAAAAAAAAAAAAAATTGGTCAAAAAAAAACGACAGGCGCGTACCTGTCGTCTTTTTAAAATCGCCTGTTTGGTTTTTGGTCATTTTCTCCAAAACCACCGGCCCGATTTCAACCAAACCTTCTGCGTTGGACTCCCCTCGGACCCCCAGATGATATATCCGAGTTTGGAGAAATTTTAATTTTTGGTCAAAAAAAAAAAAAAAAATTGGTCAAAAAAAGACGACAGGCGCGTACCTGTCGTCTTTTTAAAATCGCCTGTTTGGTTTTTGGTCATTTTCTCCAAAACCACCGGCCCGATTTCAACCAAACCTTCTGCGTTGGACTCCCCTCGGACCCCCAGATGATATATCCGAGTTTGGAGAAATTTTAATTTTTGGTCAAAAAAAAAAAAAAATTGGTCAAAAAAAGACGACAGGCGCGTACCTGTCGTCTTTTTAAAATCGCCTGTTTGGTTTTTGGTCATTTTCTCCAAAACCACCGGCCCGATTTCAACCAAACCTTCTGCGTTGGACTCCCCTCGGACCCCCAGATGATATATCCGAGTTTGGAGAAATTTTAATTTTTGGTCAAAAAAAAAAAAAAAAATTGGTCAAAAAAAGACGACAGGCGCGTACCTGTCGTCTTTTTAAAATCGCCTGTTTGGTTTTTGGTCATTTTCTCCAAAACCACCGGCCCGATTTCAACCAAACCTTCTGCGTTGGACTCCCCTCGGACCCCCAGATGATATATCCGAGTTTGGAGAAATTTTAATTTTTGGTCAAAAAAAAAAAAAAAATTGGTCAAAAAAAACGACAGGCGCGTACCTGTCGTCTTTTTAAAATCGCCTGTTTGGTTTTTGGTCATTTTCTCCAAAACCACCGGCCCGATTTCAACCAAACCTTCTGCGTTGGACTCCCCTCGGACCCCCAGATGATATATCCGAGTTTGGAGAAATTTTAATTTTTGGTCAAAAAAAAAAAAAATTTGGTCAAAAAAAGACGACAGGCGCGTACCTGTCGTCTTTTTAAAATCGCCTGTTTGGTTTTTGGTCATTTTCTCCAAAACCACCGGCCCGATTTCAACCAAACCTTCTGCGTTGGACTCCCCTCGGACCCCCAGATGATATATCCGAGTTTGGAGAAATTTTAATTTTTTGGTCAAAAAAAAAAAAAAATTGGTCAAAAAAAACGACAGGCGCGTACCTGTCGTCTTTTTAAAATCGCCTGTTTGGTTTTTGGTCATTTTCTCCAAAACCACCGGCCCGATTTCAACCAAACCTTCTGCGTTGGACTCCCTCGGACCCCCAGATGATATATCCGAGTTTGGAGAAATTTTAATTTTTGGTCAAAAAAAAAAAAAATTTGGTCAAAAAAAGACGACAGGCGCGTACCTGTCGTCTTTTTAAAATCGCCTGTTTGGTTTTTGGTCATTTTCTCCAAAACCACCGGCCCGATTTCAACCAAACCTTCTGCGTTGGACTCCCCTCGGACCCCCAGATGATATATCCGAGTTTGGAGAAATTTTAAATTTTGTCAAAAAAAAAAAAAAATTGGTCAAAAAAAAGACGACAGGCGCGTACCTGTCGTCTTTTTAAAATCGCCTGTTTGGTTTTTGGTCATTTTCTCCAAAACCACCGGCCCGATTTCAACCAAACCTTCTGCGTTGGACTCCCCTCGGACCCCCAGATGATATATCCGAGTTTGGAGAAATTTTAATTTTGGTCAAAAAAAAAAAAAAAATTGGTCAAAAAAAAGACGACAGGCGCGTACCTGTCGTCTTTTTAAAATCGCCTGTTTGGTTTTTGGTCATTTTCTCCAAAACCACCGGCCCGATTTCAACCAAACCTTCTGCGTTGGACTCCCCTCGGACCCCCAGATGATATATCCGAGTTTGGAGAAATTTTTAAATTTTGGTCAAAAAAAAAAAAAAATTTGGTCAAAAAAAAACGACAGGCGCGTACCTGTCGTCTTTTTAAAATCGCCTGTTTGGTTTTTGGTCATTTTCTCCAAAACCACCGGCCCGATTTCAACCAAACCTTCTGCGTTGGACTCCCCTCGGACCCCCAGATGATATATCCGAGTTTGGAGAAATTTTAAATTTTCGTCAAAAAAAAAAAAAATTGGTCAAAAAAAAACGACAGGCGCGTACCTGTCGTCTTTTTAAAATCGCCTGTTTGGTTTTTGGTCATTTTCTCCAAAACCACCGGCCCGATTTCAACCAAACCTTCTGCGTTGGACTCCCCTCGGACCCCCAGATGATATATCGGAGTTTGGAGAAATTTGGAGAAATTTTAATTTTTGGTCAAAAAAAAAAAAAAATTTGGTCAAAAAAAACGACAGGCGCGTACCTGTCGTCTTTTTAAAATCGCCTGTTTGGTTTTTGGTCATTTTCTCCAAAACCACCGGCCCGATTTCAACCAAACCTTCTGCGTTGGACTCCCCTCGGACCCCCAGATGATATATCCGAGTTTGGAGAAATTTTAAATTTTTCGTCAAAAAAAAAAAAAAATTTGGTCAAAAAAAACGACAGGCGCGTACCTGTCGTCTTTTTAAAATCGCCTGTTTGGTTTTTGGTCATTTTCTCCAAAACCACCGGCCCGATTTCAACCAAACCTTCTGCGTTGGACTCCCCTCGGACCCCCAGATGATATATCCGAGTTTGGAGAAATTTTAATTTTTGGTCAAAAAAAAAAAAAAAATTTGGTCAAAAAAAACGACAGGCGCGTACCTGTCGTCTTTTTAAAATCGCCTGTTTGGTTTTTGGTCATTTTCTCCAAAACCACCGGCCCGATTTCAACCAAACCTTCTGCGTTGGACTCCCCTCGGACCCCCAGATGATATATCGAGTTTGGAGAAATTTTAATTTTTGGTCAAAAAAAAAAAAAAAATTGGTCAAAAAAAAACGACAGGCGCGTACCTGTCGTCTTTTTAAAATCGCCTGTTTGGTTTTTGGTCATTTTCTCCAAAACCACCGGCCCGATTTCAACCAAACCTTCTGCGTTGGACTCCCCTCGGACCCCCAGATGATATATCCGAGTTTGGAGAAATTTTAATTTTTGGTCAAAAAAAAAAAAAAATTTGGTCAAAAAAAACGACAGGCGCGTACCTGTCGTCTTTTTAAAATCGCCTGTTTGGTTTTTGGTCATTTTCTCCAAAACCACCGGCCCGATTTCAACCAAACCTTCTGCGTTGGACTCCCCTCGGACCCCCAGATGATATATCCGAGTTTGGAGAAATTTTAATTTTTGGTCAAAAAAAAAAAAAAAATTGGTCAAAAAAAACGACAGGCGCGTACCTGTCGTCTTTTTAAAATCGCCTGTTTGGTTTTTGGTCATTTTCTCCAAAACCACCGGCCCGATTTCAACCAAACCTTCTGCGTTGGACTCCCCTCGGACCCCCAGATGATATATCCGAGTTTGGAGAAATTTTAATTTTTGGTCAAAAAAAAAAAAAAAATTGGTCAAAAAAAAACGACAGGCGCGTACCTGTCGTCTTTTTAAAATCGCCTGTTTGGTTTTTGGTCATTTTCTCCAAAACCACCGGCCCGATTTCAACCAAACCTTCTGCGTTGGACTCCCCTCGGACCCCCAGATGATATATCCGAGTTTGGAGAAATTTTAATTTTTGGTCAAAAAAAAAAAAAAATTGGTCAAAAAAAACGACAGGCGCGTACCTGTCGTCTTTTTAAAATCGCCTGTTTGGTTTTTGGTCATTTTCTCCAAAACCACCGGCCCGATTTCAACCAAACCTTCTGCGTTGGACTCCCCTCGGACCCCCAGATGATATATCCGAGTTTGGAGAAATTTTAATTTTGGTCAAAAAAAAAAAAAAATTTGGTCAAAAAAAAACGACAGGCGCGTACCTGTCGTCTTTTTAAAATCGCCTGTTTGGTTTTTGGTCATTTTCTCCAAAACCACCGGCCCGATTTCAACCAAACCTTCTGCGTTGGACTCCCCTCGGACCCCCAGATGATATATCCGAGTTTGGAGAAATTTTAATTTTTGGTCAAAAAAAAAAAAAAAATTGGTCAAAAAAAAGACGACAGGCGCGTACCTGTCGTCTTTTTAAAATCGCCTGTTTGGTTTTTGGTCATTTTCTCCAAAACCACCGGCCCGATTTCAACCAAACCTTCTGCGTTGGACTCCCCTCGGACCCCCAGATGATATATCCGAGTTTGGAGAAATTTTAATTTTTGGTCAAAAAAAAAAAAAAAATTGGTCAAAAAAAACGACAGGCGCGTACCTGTCGTCTTTTTAAAATCGCCTGTTTGGTTTTTGGTCATTTTCTCCAAAACCACCGGCCCGATTTCAACCAAACCTTCTGCGTTGGACTCCCCTCGGACCCCCAGATGATATATCCGAGTTTGGAGAAATTTTAATTTTGGTCAAAAAAAAAAAAAATTTGGTCAAAAAAAGACGACAGGCGCGTACCTGTCGTCTTTTTAAAATCGCCTGTTTGGTTTTTGGTCATTTTCTCCAAAACCACCGGCCCGATTTCAACCAAACCTTCTGCGTTGGACTCCCCTCGGACCCCCAGATGATATATCCGAGTTTGGAGAAATTTTAATTTTTGGTCAAAAAAAAAAAAAATTTGGTCAAAAAAAGACGACAGGCGCGTACCTGTCGTCTTTTTAAAATCGCCTGTTTGGTTTTTGGTCATTTTCTCCAAAACCACCGGCCCGATTTCAACCAAACCTTCTGCGTTGGACTCCCCTCGGACCCCCAGATGATATATCCGAGTTTGGAGAAATTTTAATTTTTGGTCAAAAAAAAAAAAAAAATTGGTCAAAAAAAAACGACAGGCGCGTACCTGTCGTCTTTTTAAAATCGCCTGTTTGGTTTTTGGTCATTTTCTCCAAAACCACCGGCCCGATTTCAACCAAACCTTCTGCGTTGGACTCCCCTCGGACCCCCAGATGATATATCCGAGTTTGGAGAAATTTTAATTTTTGGTCAAAAAAAAAAAAAAATTGGTCAAAAAAAGACGACAGGCGCGTACCTGTCGTCTTTTTAAAATCGCCTGTTTGGTTTTTGGTCATTTTCTCCAAAACCACCGGCCCGATTTCAACCAAACCTTCTGCGTTGGACTCCCCTCGGACCCCCAGATGATATATCGAGTTTGGAGAAATTTTAATTTTTGGTCAAAAAAAAAAAAAAATTGGTCAAAAAAAGACGACAGGCGCGTACCTGTCGTCTTTTTAAAATCGCCTGTTTGGTTTTTGGTCATTTTCTCCAAAACCACCGGCCCGATTTCAACCAAACCTTCTGCGTTGGACTCCCCTCGGACCCCCAGATGATATATCCGAGTTTGGAGAAATTTTAATTTTTGGTCAAAAAAAAAAAAAAAATTGGTCAAAAAAAGACGACAGGCGCGTACCTGTCGTCTTTTTAAAATCGCCTGTTTGGTTTTTGGTCATTTTCTCCAAAACCACCGGCCCGATTTCAACCAAACCTTCTGCGTTGGACTCCCCTCGGACCCCCAGATGATATATCCGAGTTTGGAGAAATTTTAATTTTTGGTCAAAAAAAAAAAAAAAATTTGTCAAAAAAAGACGACAGGCGCGTACCTGTCGTCTTTTTAAAATCGCCTGTTTGGTTTTGGTCATTTTCTTCAAAACCACCGGCCCGATTTCAACCAAACCTTCTGCGTTGGACTCCCCTCGGACCCCCAGATGATATATCCGAGTTTGGAGAAATTTTAATTTTTGGTCAAAAAAAAAAAAAAATTGGTCAAAAAAAGACGACAGGCGCGTACCTGTCGTCTTTTTAAAATCGCCTGTTTGGTTTTTGGTCATTTTCTCCAAAACCACCGGCCCGATTTCAACCAAACCTTCTGCGTTGGACTCCCCTCGGACCCCCAGATGATATATCCGAGTTTGGAGAAATTTAAATTTTTGGTCAAAAAAAAAAAAAAAATTTGGTAAAAAAAAAACGACAGGCGCGTACCTGTCGTCTTTTTAAAATCGCCTGTTTGGTTTTTGGTCATTTTCTCCAAAACCACCGGCCCGATTTCAACCAAACCTTCTGCGTTGGACTCCCCTCGGACCCCCAGATGATATATCCGAGTTTGGAGAAATTTTAATTTTTGGTCAAAAAAAAAAAAAAAATTGGTCAAAAAAAAACGACAGGCGCGTACCTGTCGTCTTTTTAAAATCGCCTGTTTGGTTTTTGGTCATTTTCTCCAAAACCACCGGCCCGATTTCAACCAAACCTTCTGCGTTGGACTCCCCTCGGACCCCCAGATGATATATCGAGTTTGGAGAAATTTTAAATTTTGGTCAAAAAAAAAAAAAAATTTGGTCAAAAAAAAACGACAGGCGCGTACCTGTCGTCTTTTTAAAATCGCCTGTTTGGTTTTTGGTCATTTTCTCCAAAACCACCGGCCCGATTTCAACCAAACCTTCTGCGTTGGACTCCCCTCGGACCCCCAGATGATATATCCGAGTTTGGAGAAATTTTAATTTTTGGTCAAAAAAAAAAAAAAAATTGGTCAAAAAAAACGACAGGCGCGTACCTGTCGTCTTTTTAAAATCGCCTGTTTGGTTTTTGGTCATTTTCTCCAAAACCACCGGCCCGATTTCAACCAAACCTTCTGCGTTGGACTCCCCTCGGACCCCCAGATGATATATCCGAGTTTGGAGAAATTTTAATTTTTGGTCAAAAAAAAAAAAAAAATTGGTCAAAAAAAGACGACAGGCGCGTACCTGTCGTCTTTTTAAAATCGCCTGTTTGGTTTTTGGTCATTTTCTCCAAAACCACCGGCCCGATTTCAACCAAACCTTCTGCGTTGGACTCCCCTCGGACCCCCAGATGATATATCCGAGTTTGGAGAAATTTTAATTTTTGGTCAAAAAAAAAAAAAAAATTTGGTCAAAAAAAACGACAGGCGCGTACCTGTCGTCTTTTTAAAATCGCCTGTTTGGTTTTTGGTCATTTTCTCCAAAACCACCGGCCCGATTTCAACCAAACCTTCTGCGTTGGACTCCCCTCGGACCCCCAGATGATATATCCGAGTTTGGAGAAATTTGAGAAATTTAATTTTGGTCAAAAAAAAAAAAAAAATTTGGTCAAAAAAAACGACAGGCGCGTACCTGTCGTCTTTTTAAAATCGCCTGTTTGGTTTTTGGTCATTTTCTCCAAAACCACCGGCCCGATTTCAACCAAACCTTCTGCGTTGGACTCCCCTCGGACCCCCAGATGATATATCCGAGTTTGGAGAAATTTTAATTTTTGGTCAAAAAAAAAAAAAAATTTGGTCAAAAAAAAACGACAGGCGCGTACCTGTCGTCTTTTTAAAATCGCCTGTTTGGTTTTTGGTCATTTTCTCCAAAACCACCGGCCCGATTTCAACCAAACCTTCTGCGTTGGACTCCCCTCGGACCCCCAGATGATATATCCGAGTTTGGAGAAATTTTAAATTTTTGGTCAAAAAAAAAAAAAAAAATTGGTCAAAAAAAAACGACAGGCGCGTACCTGTCGTCTTTTTAAAATCGCCTGTTTGGTTTTTGGTCATTTTCTCCAAAACCACCGGCCCGATTTCAACCAAACCTTCTGCGTTGGACTCCCCTCGGACCCCCAGATGATATATCCGAGTTTGGAGAAATTTGGAGAAATTTTAATTTTTGGTCAAAAAAAAAAAAAAAATTGGTCAAAAAAAACGACAGGCGCGTACCTGTCGTCTTTTTAATATCGCCTGTTTGGTTTTTGGTCATTTTCTCCAAAACCACCGGCCCGATTTCAACCAAACCTTCTGCGTTGGACTCCCCTCGGACCCCCAGATGATATATCCGAGTTTGGAGAAATTTTAATTTTTGGTCAAAAAAAAAAAAAAATTGGTCAAAAAAAACGACAGGCGCGTACCTGTCGTCTTTTTAAAATCGCCTGTTTGGTTTTTGGTCATTTTCTCCAAAACCACCGGCCCGATTTCAACCAAACCTTCTGCGTTGGACTCCCCTCGGACCCCCAGATGATATATCCGAGTTTGGAGAAATTTTAATTTTTGGTCAAAAAAAAAAAAAAATTTGGTCAAAAAAAACGACAGGCGCGTACCTGTCGTCTTTTTAAAATCGCCTGTTTGGTTTTTGGTCATTTTCTCCAAAACCACCGGCCCGATTTCAACCAAACCTTCTGCGTTGGACTCCCCTCGGACCCCCAGATGATATATCCGAGTTTGGAGAAATTTTAATTTTTGGTCAAAAAAAAAAAAAAAATTGGTCAAAAAAAACGACAGGCGCGTACCTGTCGTCTTTTTAAAATCGCCTGTTTGGTTTTTGGTCATTTTCTCCAAAACCACCGGCCCGATTTCAACCAAACCTTCTGCGTTGGACTCCCCTCGGACCCCCAGATGATATATCCGAGTTTGGAGAAATTTTAATTTTTGGTCAAAAAAAAAAAAAAATTGGTCAAAAAAAAACGACAGGCGCGTACCTGTCGTCTTTTTAATATCGCCTGTTTGGTTTTTGGTCATTTTCTCCAAAACCACCGGCCCGATTTCAACCAAACCTTCTGCGTTGGACTCCCCTCGGACCCCCAGATGATATATCCGAGTTTGGAGAAATTTTAATTTTTGGTCAAAAAAAAAAAAAAAATTGGTCAAAAAAAACGACAGGCGCGTACCTGTCGTCTTTTTAAAATCGCCTGTTTGGTTTTTGGTCATTTTCTCCAAAACCACCGGCCCGATTTCAACCAAACCTTCTGCGTTGGACTCCCCTCGGACCCCCAGATGATATATCCGAGTTTGGAGAAATTTTAATTTTTGGTCAAAAAAAAAAAAAAATTGGTCAAAAAAAGACGACAGGCGCGTACCTGTCGTCTTTTTAAAATCGCCTGTTTGGTTTTTGGTCATTTTCTCCAAAACCACCGGCCCGATTTCAACCAAACCTTCTGCGTTGGACTCCCCTCGGACCCCCAGATGATATATCCGAGTTTGGAGAAATTTTAATTTTTGGTCAAAAAAAAAAAAAATTGGTCAAAAAAAGACGACAGGCGCGTACCTGTCGTCTTTTTAAAATCGCCTGTTTGGTTTTTGGTCATTTTCTCCAAAACCACCGGCCCGATTTCAACCAAACCTTCTGCGTTGGACTCCCCTCGGACCCCCAGATGATATATCCGAGTTTGGAGAAATTTTAATTTTTGGTCAAAAAAAAAAAAAAAATTGGTAAAAAAAAAACGACAGGCGCGTACCTGTCGTCTTTTTAAAATCGCCTGTTTGGTTTTTGGTCATTTTCTCCAAAACCACCGGCCCGATTTCAACCAAACCTTCTGCGTTGGACTCCCCTCGGACCCCCAGATGATATATCCGAGTTTGGAGAAATTTTAATTTTTGGTCAAAAAAAAAAAAAAAATTTGGTCAAAAAAAACGACAGGCGCGTACCTGTCGTCTTTTTAAAATCGCCTGTTTGGTTTTTGGTCATTTTCTCCAAAACCACCGGCCCGATTTCAACCAAACCTTCTGCGTTGGACTCCCCTCGGACCCCCAGATGATATATCCGAGTTTGGAGAAATTTGGAAAAATTTTAATTTTTGGTAAAAAAAAAAAAAAAAATTGGTCAAAAAAAAACGACAGGCGCGTACCTGTCGTCTTTTTAAAATCGCCGGTTTGGTTTTTGGTCATTTTCTCCAAAACCACCGGCCCGATTTCAACCAAACCTTCTGCGTTGGACTCCCCTCGGACCCCCAGATGATATATCCGAGTTTGGAGAAATTTTAATTTTTGGTCAAAAAAAAAAAAAAAATTGGTCAAAAAAAACGACAGGCGCGTACCTGTCGTCTTTTTAAAATCGCCTGTTTGGTTTTTGGTCATTTTCTCCAAAACCACCGGCCCGATTTCAACCAAACCTTCTGCGTTGGACTCCCCTCGGACCCCCAGATGATATATCCGAGTTTGGAGAAATTTATTTATTTGGTCAAAAAAAAAAAAAAAATTGGTCAAAAAAAGACGACAGGCGCGTACCTGTCGTCTTTTTAAAATCGCCTGTTTGGTTTTTGGTCATTTTCTCCAAAACCACCGGCCCGATTTCAACCAAACCTTCTGCGTTGGACTCCCCTCGGACCCCCAGATGATATATCCGAGTTTGGAGAAATTTTAATTTTTGGTCAAAAAAAAAAAAAAATTTGGTCAAAAAAAACGACAGGCGCGTACCTGTCGTCTTTTTAAAATCGCCTGTTTGGTTTTTGGTCATTTTCTCCAAAACCACCGGCCCGATTTCAACCAAACCTTCTGCGTTGGACTCCCCTCGGACCCCCAGATGATATATCCGAGTTTGGAGAAATTTAATTTTTGGTCAAAAAAAAAAAAAAAATTGGTCAAAAAAAGACGACAGGCGCGTACCTGTCGTCTTTTTAAAATCGCCTGTTTGGTTTTTGGTCATTTTCTCCAAAACCACCGGCCCGATTTCAACCAAACCTTCTGCGTTGGACTCCCCTCGGACCCCCAGATGATATATCCGAGTTTGGAGAAATTTTAATTTTTGGTCAAAAAAAAAAAAAAATTTGGTCAAAAAAAACGACAGGCGCGTACCTGTCGTCTTTTTAAAATCGCCTGTTTGGTTTTTGGTCATTTTCTCCAAAACCACCGGCCCGATTTCAACCAAACCTTCTGCGTTGGACTCCCCTCGGACCCCCAGATGATATATCCGAGTTTGGAGAAATTTTAAATTTTGGTCAAAAAAAAAAAAAAATTTGGTCAAAAAAAAACGACAGGCGCGTACCTGTCGTCTTTTTAAAATCGCCTGTTTGGTTTTTGGTCATTTTCTCCAAAACCACCGGCCCGATTTCAACCAAACCTTCTGCGTTGGACTCCCCTCGGACCCCCAGATGATATATCCGAGTTTGGAGAAATTTTAATTTTTGGTCAAAAAAAAAAAAAAATTTGGTCAAAAAAAGACGACAGGCGCGTACCTGTCGTCTTTTTAAAATCGCCTGTTTGGTTTTTGGTCATTTTCTCCAAAACCACCGGCCCGATTTCAACCAAACCTTCTGCGTTGGACTCCCCTCGGACCCCCAGATGATATATCCGAGTTTGGAGAAATTTTAATTTTTGGTCAAAAAAAAAAAAAAAATTGGTCAAAAAAAACGACAGGCGCGTACCTGTCGTCTTTTTAAAATCGCCTGTTTGGTTTTTGGTCATTTTCTCCAAAACCACCGGCCCGATTTCAACCAAACCTTCTGCGTTGGACTCCCCTCGGACCCCCAGATGATATATCCGAGTTTGGAGAAATTTTAATTTTTGGTCAAAAAAAAAAAAAAAATTGGTCAAAAAAAGACGACAGGCGCGTACCTGTCGTCTTTTTAAAATCGCCTGTTTGGTTTTTGGTCATTTTCTCCAAAACCACCGGCCCGATTTCAACCAAACCTTCTGCGTTGGACTCCCCTCGGACCCCCAGATGATATATCCGAGTTTGGAGAAATTTTAATTTTTGGTCAAAAAAAAAAAAAAAATTGGTCAAAAAAAGACGACAGGCGCGTACCTGTCGTCTTTTTAAAATCGCCTGTTTGGTTTTTGGTCATTTTCTCCAAAACCACCGGCCCGATTTCAACCAAACCTTCTGCGTTGGACTCCCCTCGGACCCCCAGATGATATATCCGAGTTTGGAGAAATTTTAATTTTTGGTCAAAAAAAAAAAAAAAATTGGTCAAAAAAAGACGACAGGCGCGTACCTGTCGTCTTTTTAAAATCGCCTGTTTGGTTTTTGGTCATTTTCTCCAAAACCACCGGCCCGATTTCAACCAAACCTTCTGCGTTGGACTCCCCTCGGACCCCCAGATGATATATCCGAGTTTGGAGAAATTTTAATTTTTGGTCAAAAAAAAAAAAAAAATTGGTCAAAAAAAGACGACAGGCGCGTACCTGTCGTCTTTTTAAAATCGCCTGTTTGGTTTTTGGTCATTTTCTCCAAAACCACCGGCCCGATTTCAACCAAACCTTCTGCGTTGGACTCCCCTCGGACCCCCAGATGATATATCGAGTTTGGAGAAATTTTAATTTTTGGTCAAAAAAAAAAAAAAATTGGTCAAAAAAAAACGACAGGCGCGTACCTGTCGTCTTTTTAAAATCGCCTGTTTGGTTTTTGGTCATTTTCTCCAAAACCACCGGCCCGATTTCAACCAAACCTTCTGCGTTGGACTCCCCTCGGACCCCCAGATGATATATCCGAGTTTGGAGAAATTTTAATTTTTGGTCAAAAAAAAAAAAAAAATTGGTCAAAAAAAGACGACAGGCGCGTACCTGTCGTCTTTTTAAAATCGCCTGTTTGGTTTTTGGTCATTTTCTCCAAAACCACCGGCCCGATTTCAACCAAACCTTCTGCGTTGGACTCCCCTCGGACCCCCAGATGATATATCCGAGTTTGGAGAAATTTTAATTTTTGGTCAAAAAAAAAAAAAAAATTGGTCAAAAAAAAGACGACAGGCGCGTACCTGTCGTCTTTTTAAAATCGCCTGTTTGGTTTTTGGTCATTTTCTCCAAAACCACCGGCCCGATTTCAACCAAACCTTCTGCGTTGGACTCCCCTCGGACCCCCAGATGATATATCCGAGTTTGGAGAAATTTTAATTTTTGGTCAAAAAAAAAAAAAAAATTGGTCAAAAAAAACGACAGGCGCGTACCTGTCGTCTTTTTAAAATCGCCTGTTTGGTTTTTGGTCATTTTCTCCAAAACCACCGGCCCGATTTCAACCAAACCTTCTGCGTTGGACTCCCCTCGGACCCCCAGATGATATATCCGAGTTTGGAGAAATTTTAATTTTTGGTCAAAAAAAAAAAAAAAATTGGTCAAAAAAAACGACAGGCGCGTACCTGTCGTCTTTTTAAAATCGCCTGTTTGGTTTTTGGTCATTTTCTCCAAAACCACCGGCCCGATTTCAACCAAACCTTCTGCGTTGGACTCCCCTCGGACCCCCAGATGATATATCCGAGTTTGGAGAAATTTTAATTTTTGGTCAAAAAAAAAAAAAAAATTGGTCAAAAAAAACGACAGGCGCGTACCTGTCGTCTTTTTAAAATCGCCTGTTTGGTTTTTGGTCATTTTCTCCAAAACCACCGGCCCGATTTCAACCAAACCTTCTGCGTTGGACTCCCCTCGGACCCCCAGATGATATATCCGAGTTTGGAGAAATTTTAATTTTTGGTCAAAAAAAAAAAAAAATTTGGTCAAAAAAAACGACAGGCGCGTACCTGTCGTCTTTTTAAAATCGCCTGTTTGGTTTTTGGTCATTTTCTCCAAAACCACCGGCCCGATTTCAACCAAACCTTCTGCGTTGGACTCCCCTCGGACCCCCAGATGATATATCCGAGTTTGGAGAAATTTTAATTTTTGGTCAAAAAAAAAAAAAAAATTGGTCAAAAAAAACGACAGGCGCGTACCTGTCGTCTTTTTAAAATCGCCTGTTTGGTTTTTGGTCATTTTCTCCAAAACCACCGGCCCGATTTCAACCAAACCTTCTGCGTTGGACTCCCCTCGGACCCCCAGATGATATATCCGAGTTTGGAGAAATTTTAAATTTTTGGTCAAAAAAAAAAAAAAATTGGTCAAAAAAAAACGACAGGCGCGTACCTGTCGTCTTTTTAAAATCGCCTGTTTGGTTTTTGGTCATTTTCTCCAAAACCACCGGCCCGATTTCAACCAAACCTTCTGCGTTGGACTCCCCTCGGACCCCCAGATGATATATCCGAGTTTGGAGAAATTTTAATTTTTGGTCAAAAAAAAAAAAAAATTGGTCAAAAAAAACGACAGGCGCGTACCTGTCGTCTTTTTAAAATCGCCTGTTTGGTTTTTGGTCATTTTCTCCAAAACCACCGGCCCGATTTCAACCAAACCTTCTGCGTTGGACTCCCCTCGGACCCCCAGATGATATATCCGAGTTTGGAGAAATTTTAATTTTTGGTCAAAAAAAAAAAAAAAATTTGGTCAAAAAAAACGACAGGCGCGTACCTGTCGTCTTTTTAAAATCGCCTGTTTGGTTTTTGGTCATTTTCTCCAAAACCACCGGCCCGATTTCAACCAAACCTTCTGCGTTGGACTCCCCTCGGACCCCCAGATGATATATCCGAGTTTGGAGAAATTTGGAGAAATTTTAATTTTTGGTCAAAAAAAAAAAAAAATTGGTCAAAAAAAACGACAGGCGCGTACCTGTCGTCTTTTTAAAATCGCCTGTTTGGTTTTTGGTCATTTTCTCCAAAACCACCGGCCCGATTTCAACCAAACCTTCTGCGTTGGACTCCCCTCGGACCCCCAGATGATATATCCGAGTTTGGAGAAATTTTAATTTTTGGTCAAAAAAAAAAAAAAATTTGGTCAAAAAAAGACGACAGGCGCGTACCTGTCGTCTTTTTAAAATCGCCTGTTTGGTTTTTGGTCATTTTCTCCAAAACCACCGGCCCGATTTCAACCAAACCTTCTGCGTTGGACTCCCCTCGGACCCCCAGATGATATATCCGAGTTTGGAGAAATTTGGAGAAATTTAATTTTTGGTCAAAAAAAAAAAAAAAATTTGGTCAAAAAAAAACGACAGGCGCGTACCTGTCGTCTTTTTAAAATCGCCTGTTTGGTTTTTGGTCATTTTCTCCAAAACCACCGGCCCGATTTCAACCAAACCTTCTGCGTTGGACTCCCCTCGGACCCCCAGATGATATATCCGAGTTTGGAGAAATTTTAATTTTTGGTCAAAAAAAAAAAAAAATTTGGTCAAAAAAAAGACGACAGGCGCGTACCTGTCGTCTTTTTAAAATCGCCTGTTTGGTTTTTGGTCATTTTCTCCAAAACCACCGGCCCGATTTCAACCAAACCTTCTGCGTTGGACTCCCCTCGGACCCCCAGATGATATATCCGAGTTTGGAGAAATTTTAATTTTTGGTCAAAAAAAAAAAAAAAATTGGTCAAAAAAAACGACAGGCGCGTACCTGTCGTCTTTTTAAAATCGCCTGTTTGGTTTTTGGTCATTTTCTCCAAAACCACCGGCCCGATTTCAACCAAACCTTCTGCGTTGGACTCCCCTCGGACCCCCAGATGATATATCCGAGTTTGGAGAAATTTTAATTTTTTGGTCAAAAAAAAAAAAAAAATTTGGTCAAAAAAAGACGACAGGCGCGTACCTGTCGTCTTTTTAAAATCGCCTGTTTGGTTTTTGGTCATTTTCTCCAAAACCACCGGCCCGATTTCAACCAAACCTTCTGCGTTGGACTCCCCTCGGACCCCCAGATGATATATCCGAGTTTGGAGAAATTTTAATTTTTGGTCAAAAAAAAAAAAAAAATTGGTCAAAAAAAACGACAGGCGCGTACCTGTCGTCTTTTTAAAATCGCCTGTTTGGTTTTTGGTCATTTTCTCCAAAACCACCGGCCCGATTTCAACCAAACCTTCTGCGTTGGACTCCCCTCGGACCCCCAGATGATATATCCGAGTTTGGAGAAATTTTAATTTTTGGTCAAAAAAAAAAAAAAAATTGGTCAAAAAAAAGACGACAGGCGCGTACCTGTCGTCTTTTTAAAATCGCCTGTTTGGTTTTTGGTCATTTTCTCCAAAACCACCGGCCCGATTTCAACCAAACCTTCTGCGTTGGACTCCCCTCGGACCCCCAGATGATATATCCGAGTTTGGAGAAATTGGAGAAATTTTAATTTTTGGTCAAAAAAAAAAAAAAAATTGGTCAAAAAAAAACGACAGGCGCGTACCTGTCGTCTTTTTAAAATCGCCTGTTTGGTTTTTGGTCATTTTCTCCAAAACCACCGGCCCGATTTCAACCAAACCTTCTGCGTTGGACTCCCCTCGGACCCCCAGATGATATATCCGAGTTTGGAGAAATTTGGAGAAATTTAATTTTGGTCAAAAAAAAAAAAAAAATTTGGTCAAAAAAAACGACAGGCGCGTACCTGTCGTCTTTTTAAAATCGCCTGTTTGGTTTTTGGTCATTTTCTCCAAAACCACCGGCCCGATTTCAACCAAACCTTCTGCGTTGGACTCCCCTCGGACCCCCAGATGATATATCCGAGTTTGGAGAAATTTTAATTTTTGGTCAAAAAAAAAAAAAAAATTGGTCAAAAAAAACGACAGGCGCGTACCTGTCGTCTTTTTAAAATCGCCTGTTTGGTTTTTGGTCATTTTCTCCAAAACCACCGGCCCGATTTCAACCAAACCTTCTGCGTTGGACTCCCCTCGGACCCCCAGATGATATATCCGAGTTTGGAGAAATTTTAATTTTTGGTCAAAAAAAAAAAAAAATTTGGTCAAAAAAAGACGACAGGCGCGTACCTGTCGTCTTTTTAAAATCGCCTGTTTGGTTTTTGGTCATTTTCTCCAAAACCACCGGCCCGATTTCAACCAAACCTTCTGCGTTGGACTCCCCTCGGACCCCCAGATGATATATCCGAGTTTGGAGAAATTGGAGAATTTAATTTTTGGTCAAAAAAAAAAAAAAAATTGGTCAAAAAAAAACGACAGGCGCGTACCTGTCGTCTTTTTAAAATCGCCTGTTTGGTTTTTGGTCATTTTCTCCAAAACCACCGGCCCGATTTCAACCAAACCTTCTGCGTTGGACTCCCCTCGGACCCCCAGATGATATATCCGAGTTTGGAGAAATTTTAATTTTTGGTCAAAAAAAAAAAAAAAATTGGTCAAAAAAAAACGACAGGCGCGTACCTGTCGTCTTTTTAAAATCGCCTGTTTGGTTTTTGGTCATTTTCTCCAAAACCACCGGCCCGATTTCAACCAAACCTTCTGCGTTGGACTCCCCTCGGACCCCCAGATGATATATCCGAGTTTGGAGAAATTTTAATTTTTGGTCAAAAAAAAAAAAAAAATTGGTCAAAAAAAACGACAGGCGCGTACCTGTCGTCTTTTTAAAATCGCCTGTTTGGTTTTTGGTCATTTTCTCCAAAACCACCGGCCCGATTTCAACCAAACCTTCTGCGTTGGACTCCCCTCGGACCCCCAGATGATATATCCGAGTTTGGAGAAATTTGGAGAAATTTTAATTTTTGGTCAAAAAAAAAAAAAAAATTGGTCAAAAAAAACGACAGGCGCGTACCTGTCGTCTTTTTAAAATCGCCTGTTTGGTTTTTGGTCATTTTCTCCAAAACCACCGGCCCGATTTCAACCAAACCTTCTGCGTTGGACTCCCCTCGGACCCCCAGATGATATATCCGAGTTTGGAGAAATTTTAATTTTTGGTCAAAAAAAAAAAAAAAATTGGTCAAAAAAAAACGACAGGCGCGTACCTGTCGTCTTTTTAAAATCGCCTGTTTGGTTTTTGGTCATTTTCTCCAAAACCACCGGCCCGATTTCAACCAAACCTTCTGCGTTGGACTCCCCTCGGACCCCCAGATGATATATCCGAGTTTGGAGAAATTTTAATTTTTGGTCAAAAAAAAAAAAAAATTGGTCAAAAAAAACGACAGGCGCGTACCTGTCGTCTTTTTAAAATCGCCTGTTTGGTTTTTGGTCATTTTCTCCAAAACCACCGGCCCGATTTCAACCAAACCTTCTGCGTTGGACTCCCCTCGGACCCCCAGATGATATATCCGAGTTGGGATAATTTTTAAATTTTCGTCAAAAAAAAAAAAAAAAATTGGTCAAAAAAAAACGACAGGCGCGTACCTGTCGTCTTTTTAAAATCGCCTGTTTGGTTTTTGGTCATTTTCTCCAAAACCACCGGCCCGATTTCAACCAAACCTTCTGCATAGGACTCCCCTCGGACCCCCAGATGATATATCCGAGTTTGGAGAAATTTGGAGAAATTTTAATTATTGGTCAAAAAAAAAAAAAAAATTGGTCAAAATAAAACGACAGGCGCGTACCTGTCGTCTTTTTAAAAATCGCCTGTTTGGTTTTTGGTCATTTTCTCCAAAACCACCGGCCCGATTTCAACCAAACCTTCTGCGTTGGACTCCCCTCGGACCCCCAGATGATATATCCGAGTTTGGAGAAATTTGGAGAAATTTGAATTTTTGGTCAAAAAAAAAAAAAAATTTGGTCAAAAAAAACACCTGTCGTCTTTTTAAAATCGCCTGTTTGGTTTTTGGTCATTTTCTCCAAAACCACCGGCCCGATTTCAACCAAACCTTCTGCGTTGGACTCCCCTCGGACCCCCAGATGATATATCCGAGTTTGGAGAAATTTGGAGAAATTTTAATTTTTGGTCAAAAAAAAAAAAAAAAATTGGTCAAAATAAAACGACAGGCGCGTACCTGTCGTCTTTTTAAAATCGCCTGTTTGGTTTTTGGTCATTTTCTCCAAAACCACAGGCCCGATTTCAACCAAACCTTCTGCGTTGGACTCCCATCGGACCCCAGATGATATATCCGAGTTTGGAGAAATTTGGAGAAATTTTAATTTTTGGTCAAAAAAAAAAAAAAATTTGGTCAAAAAAAAACCTGTCGTCTTTTTAAAATCGCCTGTTTGGTTTTTGGTCATTTTCTCCAAAACCACCGGCCCGATTTCAACCAAACCTTCTGCGTTGGACTCCCCTCGGACCCCCAGATGATATATCCGAGTTTGGAGAAATTTGGAGAAATTTTAATTTTTGGTCAAAAAAAAAAAAAAATTTGGTCAAAAAAAAACCTGTCGTATTTTTAAAATCGCCTGTTTGGTTTTTGGTCATTTTCTCCAAAACCACCGGCCCGATTTCAACCAAACCTTCTGCATACGACTCCCCTCGGACCCCCAGATGATATATCCGAGTTTGGAGAAATTTGGAGAAATTTTAATTTTTGGTCAAAAAAAAAAAAAAATTTGGTCAAAATAAAACGACAGGCGCGTACCTGTCGTCTTTTTAAAATCGCCTGTTTGGTTTTTGGTCATTTTCTCCAAAACCACCGGCCCGATTTCAACCAAACCTTCTGCGTTGGACTCCCCTCGGACCCCCAGATGATATATTCGAGTTTGGAGAAATTTGGAGAAATTTTAATTTTTGGTCAAAAAAAAAAAAAAATTTGGTCAAAAAAAAACGACAGGCGCGTACCTGTCGTCTTTTTAAAATCGCCTGTTTGGTTTTTGGTCATTTTCTCCAAAACCACCGGCCCGATTTCAACCAAACCTTCTGCGTTGGACTCCCTTCGGACCCCCAGATGATATATCCGAGTTTGGAGAAATTTGGAGAAATTTTAATTTTTGGTCAAAAAAAAAAAAAAATTGGTCAAAAAAAACGACAGGCGCGTACCTGTCGTCTTTTTAAAATCGCCTGTTTGGTTTTTGGTCATTTTCTCCAAAACCACCGGCCCGATTTCAACCAAACCTTCTGCGTTGGACTCCCCTCGGACCCCCAGATGATATATCCGAGTTTGGAGAAATTTGGAGAAATTTTAATTTTTGGTCAAAAAAAAAAAAAAATTTGGTCAAAAAAAAACCTGTCGTATTTTTAAAATCGCCTGTTTGGTTTTTGGTCATTTTCTCCAAAACCACCGGCCCAATTTCAACCAAACCTTCTGCGTTGGACTCCCCTCGGACCCCCAGATGATATGTCCGAGTTTGGAGAGATTTGGAGAAATTTTAATTTTTGGTCAAAAAAAAAAAAAAAATTTGGTCAAAATAAAACGACAGGCGC
Source organism: Trachurus trachurus (assembly GCF_905171665.1). Taxonomy (NCBI): domain Eukaryota; kingdom Metazoa; phylum Chordata; class Actinopteri; order Carangiformes; family Carangidae; genus Trachurus; species Trachurus trachurus. Next base: position 38,417 of record NW_028155191.1, on the reverse strand, counting down.
GTACCTGTCGTCTTTTTAAAATCGCCTGTTTGGTTTTTGGTCATTTTCTCCAAAACCACCGGCCCGATTTCAACCAAACCTTCTGCGTTGGACTCCCCTCGGACCCCCAGATGATATATCCGAGTTTGGAGAAATTTGGAGAAATTTTAATTTTTGGTCAAAAAAAAAAAAAAATTTGGTCAAAAAAAAACCTGTCGTATTTTTAAAATCGCCTGTTTGGTTTTTGGTCATTTTCTCCAAAACCACCGGCCCAATTTCAACCAAACCTTCTGCGTTGGACTCCCCTCGGACCCCCAGATGATATATCCGAGTTTGGAGAAATTTGGAGAAATTTTAATTTTTGGTCAAAAAAAAAAAAAAAATTGGTCAAAAAAAAACGACAGGCGCGTACCTGTCGTCTTTTTAAAATCGCCTGTTTGGTTTTTGGTCATTTTCTCCAAAACCACCGGCCCGATTTCAACCAAACCTTCTGCGTTGGACTCCCCTCGGACCCCCAGATGATATATCCGAGTTTGGAGAAATTTTAATTTTTGGTCAAAAAAAAAAAAAAAAATGGTCAAAAAAAAACGACAGGCGCGTACCTGTCGTCTTTTTAAAATCGCCTGTTTGGTTTTTGGTAATTTTCTCCAAAACCACCGGCCCGATTTCAACCAAACCTTCTGCATACGACTCCCCTCGGACCCCCAGATGATATATCCGAGTTTGGAGAAATTTGGAGAAATTTAAATTTTTGGTCAAAAAAAAAAAAAAAATTTGGTCAAAATAAAACGACAGGCGCGTACCTGTCGTCTTTTTAAAATCGCCTGTTTGGTTTTTGGTCATTTTCTCCAAAACCACCGGCCCGATTTCAACCAAACCTTCTGCGTTGGACGCCCCTCGGACCCCCAGATGATATATTCGAGTTTGGAGAAATTTTTAATTTTCGTCAAAAAAAAAAAAAAATTTGGTCAAAAAAAAACGACAGGCGCGTACCTGTCGTCTTTTTAAAATCGCCTGTTTGGTTTTTGGTCATTTTCTCCAAAACCACCGGCCCGATTTCAACCAAACCTTCTGCGTTGGACTCCCCTCGGACCCCCAGATGATATATCCGAGTTTGGAGAAATTTTAATTTTTGGTCAAAAAAAAAAAAAAAATGGTCAAAAAAAAACGACAGGCGCGTACCTGTCGTCTTTTTAAAATCGCCTGTTTGGTTTTTGGTAATTTTCTCCAAAACCACCGGCCCGATTTCAACCAAACCTTCTGCATACGACTCCCCTCGGACCCCCAGATGATATATCCGAGTTTGGAGAAATTTGGAGAAATTTTAATTTTTGGTCAAAAAAAAAAAAAAAATTTGGTCAAAATAAAACGACAGGCGCGTACCTGTCGTCTTTTTAAAATCGCCTGTTTGGTTTTTGGTCATTTTCTCCAAAACCACCGGCCCGATTTCAACCAAACCTTCTGCGTTGGACTCCCCTCGGACCCCCAGATGATATATCCGAGTTTGGAGAAATTTGGAGAAATTTTAATTTTTGGTCAAAAAAAAAAAAAAATTTGGTCAAAAAAAAACCTGTCATATTTTTAAAATCGCCTGTTTGGTTTTTGGTCATTTTCTCCAAAACCACCGGCCCGATTTCAACCAAACCTTCTGCGTTGGACTCCCCTCGGACCCCCAGATGATATATCCGAGTTTGGAGAAATTTTAATTTTTGATCAAAAAAAAAAAAAAAATTGGTCAAAAAAAAACGACAGGCGCGTACCTGTCGTCTTTTTAAAATCGCCTGTTTGGTTTTTGGTCATTTTCTCCAAAACCACCGGCCCGATTTCAACCAAACCTTCTGCGTTGGACTCCCCTCGGACCCCCAGATGATATATTCGAGTTTGGAGAAATTTTTAATTTTCGTCAAAAAAAAAAAAAAAATTGGTCAAAAAAAAACGACAGGCGCGTACCTGTCGTCTTTTTAAAATCGCCTGTTTGGTTTTTGGTCATTTTCTCCAAAACCACCGGCCCGATTTCAACCAAACCTTCTGCGTTGGACTCCCCTCGGACCCCCAGATGATATATCCGAGTTTGGAGAAATTTGGAGAAATTTTAATTTTTGGTCAAAAAAAAAAAAAAATTTGGTCAAAAAAAAAACCTGTCGTATTTTTAAAATCGCCTGTTTGGTTTTTGGTCATTTTCTCCAAAACCACCGGCCCAATTTCAACCAAACCTTCTGCGTTGGACTCCCCTCGGACCCCCAGATGATATATCCGAGTTTGGAGAAATTTGGAGAAATTTTAATTTTTGGTCAAAAAAAAAAAAAAAATTGGTCAAAAAAAACGACAGGCGCGTACCTGTCGTCTTTTTAAAATCGCCTGTTTGGTTTTTGGTCATTTTCTCCAAAACCACCGGCCCGATTTCAACCAAACCTTCTGCGTTGGACTCCCCTCGGACCCCCAGATGATATATCCGAGTTTGGAGAAATTTTAATTTTTGGTCAAAAAAAAAAAAAAAAAATGGTCAAAAAAAAACGACAGGCGCGTACCTGTCGTCTTTTTAAAATCGCCTGTTTGGTTTTTGGTAATTTTCTCCAAAACCACCGGCCCGATTTCAACCAAACCTTCTGCATACGACTCCCCTCGGACCCCCAGATGATATATCCGAGTTTGGAGAAATTTGGAGAAATTTAAATTTTTGGTCGAAAAAAAAAAAAAATGTGGTCAAAATAAAACGACAGGCGCGTACCTGTCGTCTTTTTAAAATCGCCTGTTTGGTTTTTGGTCATTTTCTCCAAAACCACCGGCCCGATTTCAACCAAACCTTCTGCGTTGGACGCCCCTCGGACCCCCAGATGATATATTCGAGTTTGGAGAAATTTTTAATTTTCGTCAAAAAAAAAAAAAAATTTGGTCAAAAAAAAACCTGTCGTCTTTTTAAAATCGCCTGTTTGGTTTTTGGTCATTTTCTCCAAAACCACCGGCCCGATTTCAACCAAACCTTCTGCGTTGGACTCCCCTCGGACCCCCAGATGATATATCCGAGTTTGGAGAAATTTGGAGAAATTTTAATTTTTGGTCAAAAAAAAAAAAAAAATTTGGTCAAAAAAAAAAACGACAGGCGCGTACCTGTCATCTTTTTAAGATCGCCTGTTTGGTTTTTGGTCATTTTCTCCAAAACCACCGGCCCGATTTCAACCAAACCTTCTGCGTTGGACTCCCCTCGGACCCCCAGATGATATATCCGAGTTTGGAGAAATTTTAATTTTTGGTAAAAAAAAAAAAAAAAATTGGTCAAAAAAAACGACAGGCACGTACCTGTCGTCTTTTTAAAATCGCCTGTTTGGTTTTTGGTCATTTTCTCCAAAACCACCGGCCCGATTTCAACCAAACCTTCTGCGTTGGACTCCCCTCGGACCCCCAGATGATATATTCGAGTTTGGAGAAATTTTAAATTTTCGTAAAAAAAAAAAAAAATTTGGTCAAAATAAAACGACAGGCGCGTACCTGTCATCTTTTTAAAATCGCCTGTTTGGTTTTTGGTCATTTTCTCCAAAACCACCGGCCCGATTTCAACCAAACCTTCTGCGTTGGACTCCCCTCGGACCCCCAGATGATATATTCGAGTTTGGAGAAATTTTAAATTTTCGTCAAAAAAAAAAAAAATTTGGTCAAAATAAAATGACAGGCGCGTACCTGTCATCTTTTTAAAATCGCCTGTTTGGTTTTTGGTCATTTTCTCCAAAACCACCGGCCCGATTTCAACCAAACCTTCTGCGTTGGACTCCCCTCGGACCCCCAGATGATATATCCGAGTTTGGAGAAATTTGGAGAAATTTTAATTTTTGGTCAAAAAAAAAAAAAATTTGGTCAAAAAAAAAAACGACAGGCGCGTACCTGTCGTCTTTTTAAAATCGCCTGTTTGGTTTTTGGTAATTTTCTCCAAAACCACCGGCCCGATTTCAACCAAAACTTCTGCGTTGGACTCCCCTCGGACCCCCAGATGATATATCCGAGTTTGGAGAAATTTTGAGAAATTTTAATTTTTTTTTTTTTTTTTTTTTTTTTACAACTTTATTTATCATTTTTCAATATTGAAAACATTTAGGTAATTGTTTAAGCATTTTGTACAAAAGTTGTGAACCCGCCCCCACCCCCCACCCCATCCAGGTGGCATCCCCTCAAACACACATACATAACACTCACATATCTAACAGGTACACAACAGCATAAGAAGAAGAAAACAAACATACACCAGTACAAAAAAAAATAATAATAATAATAATAAAAACAAATAAATAAATAAAATAAAATAAAACACTCAGACAGAAAAGACTCAGACTAATCTGTGTTAATCGTTATAGTAAGAACACCAACATTCTGGACCACTAAAAAAAACAGGTACCAACAGTCAGAGTATGAACATTGGGGAGACTATAGAATGGTAGCCCGAGAGAGAAAGGAAGACAAATGAATTACTGAATAAGCAATAAGCAAGTCAGGCAAAAGGCAGGCTCTTGATGTGTGTTATGAATTGTGACCAGGTTCTGTCATACTTGTCCTCTAACCCACGTATTGCATACCTGGTTTTTTCCAGGGCCAACCCCAACATTACCTCTCTAATCCAGTGAACATAAACAGGAGGGTTCTTCCCCTTCCAGTTCAGTAGTATCAAACGGCGGGCATGTAATGATGCGAAGGCAATTGCATTTTTGTGGAGGTGAGACAACTTTAGCTCATCCCTAACTACTCCGAAGATAGCTATTAAAGGGTCAGGCTGCAGTGTTTTTCCAGGTATAGCTGAGAGCGATTGGAAGATTGAGGACCAGAAGCCATACAAAGATGGACATGACCAAAACATATGTCCCAAAGAAACAGGAGAGTATTGACATCTAGGACAGTTTGGTTCAATGTTAGGGTATAATTTCGCCAGTCTGTCATTAGAATAATGCAACCTATGAACAACCTTGAATTGAATCAGGCCATGTCTAATACAGAGAGAAGATGTGTGTATACGCTGTATAGTATTCTTCCAAGTGTCCTCCGTTATTATTTCTCCAACTTCTCCTTCCCATGCTGCCTTGATTTTGTCCCACGTATGAGGGCAGCTATCCAGAATTAATGTATATATTTTTGATATTGCTCTTTTTTTATGTGGATTTACATTAAGGACTAAGTACAGTAAGTCTTTGGGGGGCGGAGATGGATACCCTGAGAAAGACTTAGAGGCAAAACTCCGGGCTTGAAGATATCGGAAGTGATGAGACTTTGGTAAACTATGGTCATCACATAAAAATTTAAATGACGCAAAGCCATCGTCTGTGAAGAGGTCTTGAAAGTAAACCAGGCCGCTCCTGTGCCAGATTGCAAATGCCTGATCTATTTGAGATGGAGCAAAAAGATGATTAAACATTATTGGAGAGAAACTACATATATTTGTCAAATTAAAATGTTTTCTGAACTGACCCCAGATCTTAATTGAGTTCTGGACCACCACATTTGAGTTCAGTTCAGATGCTTTGATTTTTAGTGGGAGAGGGGCAGTTAAGACTGAGATTGGGGAGATCGGGAGTGTAGCTCTCAGCTCCATATCAGCCCAGATTGGACCTTCCTTATCCGCGAACGTGGTGATCCAATATGTCAGCTTGACAATATTAGCCGCCCAGTAGTAAAATAAAAAATTAGGTAAAGCCAAACCACCATCAGGCTTAGTTCTCTCCAGACTTGCCTTTTTAATACGTGCAGGTTTTTTATTCCATATGAACGACGAAATCAGGCGATCCAGCTGGGCAAAATAGGATTTGGGGAGAAAAACAGGAATCATTTGAAATAAATAAAGAAACCTGGGCATTACAGTCATCTTCACTGCATTTATCCGTCCTGCCAGTGAGAATGGTAGTTTAGACCACCTATCCAAGTCAGTCTTGGTACGGTCTAAAATTGACCTGTAGTTGTACTGGAAAATAGCCTTAATTGAGCCTGCTATTTCTATTCCTAGGTAAGTGAATTTATCTTTTTGAATTTTGAAAGGGAAATTTTCATACGTTATCTGTTTTGCCAGATCATTTAATGGAAATAATAGAGATTTTGACAAATTAACTTTATACCCTGATATACTGAATTTTTGCAACCAATGGAGAAGGTGGGGCATGCTCTCAATTGGGTCTGATATTTGCAAAAGCAGATCATCAGCATAAAGCAAGGTTTTATGATTTATTTCTCCTCTGGATATACTCTTAATCCTGTCATCTGATCTAATAGCAATTGCCAGTGGTTCGATTGCGATGTCAAACAGGAAGGGCGACAGGCAGCAACCCTGCCTTGTACCTCTGTGGAGCGAAAAATATTCTGAGATCAGGCCATTTGTCCTGACAGCAGCCATAGGTGTTGAGTATAAGACTTTGATCCACTTACAAAAACTAGGCCCCATTCCAAACTTTTCTAAGGTTGCAAAAAGATAGGTCCATTCAATTCTATCAAACGCCTTTTCAGCGTCAAGGCTTAGAATAACTTCGGGTTGCACAGTTGAATGGGGGGAAAATAACACATTAAATAATCTTCTCAAATTAAAAAATGATTGCCGTCCAGGGATAAAACCTGTTTGATCCTCATTAATAATTGTGGGGATTATTGGGTCTAAACGTTGTGCAAGAGTTTTTGTTAAAATTTTGTAGTCGCAGCACAGGAGGCTTATTGGCCTGTATGAGCTACACTGTACAGGATCCTTATCTTTTTTTAGCAAAACTGAAATGGTGGCCTGAGTAAGTGTTTGTGGTAATTTCCCATTGGCCAGAGACTCATCATAGACTGATTTAAGAATGGGTGCAAGTTTGGAAGAAAATTCCTTGTAAAACTCGACGGGAAATCCGTCCGGACCTGGCGCCTTTCCTGTTTGACATGTCCTAATGGCATTCACTATTTCCTCAAGCGACAGTGGCTGCTCTAGAAGAGATTGCGCATCTGGAGAAATTTTTGGGATATCGAGCGAGTCAAGAAACGAGTAAATCTCCGATGGGCTACCATCTACCTCCGATTGATATAGAGTAGAATAATATTGTTTAAACTGGTCATTGATAGTTCGGGGGCTCCGAGATACAGAGTCAGCACCTGTGCTAATTTCAGGGATCATTTGATCAGCTGACTGTTGTTTAAGTTGGAGTGCTAAGAGCCTCCCCGCTCTATCTCCATGTTCATAATATACCTGTCTGGATTTAAAAATATTTCTTTCAGCTTTCCATGTCATAAGCGCATCAAATTCAGATTGCAACAGTAGTTTCTCCTTATAAAGGTCTGGCGTAGGTGAAAGAGCGTAGCGCCTGTCAATATCTGCAATTTTGTCGGCCAGCTCTTTAAGTTTTTTGGAACGCTCTTTATTCCTATGTGCCACATAAGATCCTAACCCTAACCCTACAAAATGAAAAAGTGATTGAACGAGTTTCAGTCTACAAGTACTTGGGATTTTACTTGGATGAAAATCTGTCTTTTAAATATCATATTGAGTGTCTTACAAAGAAACTCAGGGTCAAACTTGGTTTCTATTATAGAAACAAAAGTTGTTTCTCCTTTAATGCGAGAAAAAGACTGATTCAGGCAACTTTTGTATCAATACTTGACTATGGTGATATCTTATACATGCATGCAAATCTCTCCTCTCTGAAAATGCTGGATTCGGTGTATCATGCAGCATTAAGATTTGTAACAGATTTAGGTTTTCGTACTCATCACTGTAGTCTTTATGAGAGTGTTGGCTGGCCTTCTCTGTATAATCGTAGATGGGAACACTGGTATTGTTTTCTTTATAAGGCCGTCCTGTGTGACTTGCCTCCTTATTTGTGTTCTCTCTTGGTTCCTAAAGTCAACACCAGAAGCTGTCGTCTCAGGCACGATAGATTGATAATGTATACTATTCCTCGTACACGGACTGTCTTTGGGGAAAGTGCCTTCAGAGCATTCGCACCCTCGTCCTGGTATAAATTACAGAGTCATCTTAAATTGGATTATCTCCCAAGTATGGAAGATTTTAAAGCTAGGACTGTTTGACTACTGAATGCACATGTTCTCTCACCGAACGCAGCTGGGCTTTTGGCCTTAAGAGCAGGACCCCAGACTTTAATAGAGAAATAGAACAATCTGATATCATTGTGTTGCAGGAAACTTGGAATAGAGGAGACATGCCCACTGGTTGTCCTCTGGGGTATAGAGAAGTGGTTTTTCCATCCACGAAACTTAAGAATGTAAGCCAAGGCAGAGATTCAGGGGGGATGTTGATCTGGTACAAGGCAAACCTCACTCATTCAATAGAGTTAATCAAAAAAGGAAATTTTTCAATTTGGTTCAAAATAAAAAAAAGAGGCTGTCTCCACAGACAAAGACCTATTCCTGTGCACAGCCTATATCCCCCCATCAGAGTCCCCTTACTACAACGAAAACACCTTTACCATTCTGGAAGACGAAATCAACTATTACCAGACACAGGGAAACGTGCTGATCTGTGGTGATCTCAACGCCAGAACAGGCACAGAACCTGACTTAATAAATACACATGGGGACAAACACATACCTGGCCAGATCAACATCCCCCCTCCTCCACATCAGCACAGAAACAATCTAGACAAAACAGTCAACAGAAATGGGCATCAACTGCTGCAGATGTGTCGCACGCTGGGTCTGTACATAGTCAACGGTCGGCTTCGAGGGGACTCCTTTGGTCTCTACACATACAGCTCTCCTCTTGGCAACAGCACAGTAGACTATAGTATTACAGACCTAGACCCCTCCTATCTAAGAGCATTCACCGTCAGCCCCCTAACGCCCCTATCAGATCACAGCAAAATCACCCTGTACATTAGGAAGAGCCCAACAGACCCCCATGTAGCAGAGCCCAGCAGACTCAACCCATCCAAACAGCCTTATAGGTGGACAAGTCATAGCAAAGATGACTACCAGAGAGCCATCGGGCACCCAACTATCCAAATGAAGTTGGACCATTTTCTCTCCACCTTATACACAATACACAATAAAGATGGCCTCAATCAGGCTGTTGGGGATATCAATGACATATTTGACAAAACAGCACTTCTGTCCAATCTTAGCAAACCTCATCATCACAGTTCAAACAAATCTACCCATGAAAAGTGGTTTGACTCTGACTGCAGGTGTCTGAGAAAAACACTCCGTAAATTATCCAATGAAAAACACCGGCAACCTGACAATCATGAGCTCCGCCTTCGTTATTGTGAATCATTGAAATTATACAGAAAAACACTAAGCACTAAAAAGAAGCAACACGAACAGCAACTCCTCGAAGAAATTGAAGAATCCATTGATTCAAATAATTTTTGGAAAAAATGGCATTCATTCAACAAATCACACAAAGAAGAATTGGCAATTCAAAATGGTGAAATTTGGAAAAAACACTTTGAAAATCTATACAGTACAATCACTCCGAATTCAGCCCAAAATAATCTGCTAAACAAATTAGAAACTCTTGAATCAGTCGTTAAAGACAACCAAAACCCATTAGATCATGAAATTAGTGAAGAGGAGCTACTGACCAAGATCCAGGCCCTGCAGCCAAGGAAGGCAAGTGGACCGGATCGCATCTTAAATGAAATGCTTCGGTTCGGCAGCCATAAAATCAAGACTGCCATACTGAAATTATTTAATATCATCTTGAACATCGGTCATTTTCCAGACACCTGGGGCCAAGGGATTATCACTCCAATCCATAAAAGTGGAGACAAGTATGAGCCCAACAACTACAGAGGCATATGTGTCAGCAGCAACCTGGGGAAGTTGTTCTGCAGCATCTTAAACAGCCGTCTGCAAAACTTCCTCAGTGAACATAATGTCCTGAGCAAGAGTCAGATTGGATTCACTCCACAACACAGAACCACTGACCACATCTACACCCTCCACACCCTCATCCAGAAACACGTCCACCACAACAAAAACAAAATCTTCTCTTGTTTTGTAGATTTCAAGAAAGCATTCGACTCAATTTGGCATCATGGTCTGTTTCTGAAACTACTAGAAAAAGGTATTGGGGGAAAAACCTATGATATAATCAAGACAATGTACATAAATAATCAATGCGCTGTAAAAAATTGGAATCATGGAAACCGACTTCTTCCCCCAAAGTAGAGGGGTGAAGCAGGGCTGCAGTCTCAGCCCCACAATATTTATATTGATGATTTGGCCAAATCCCTGGTAGAGTCAGACATCCCTGGTCTCACCCTCTCTGACACTGAAGTCAAGTGTCTACTCTTTGCAGATGATCTAATCCTGCTCGCTCCATCTAAGGAGGCTTTACAAAAGCAATTAGATCATCTGCAAAAGTTCTGTCAGACCTGGGCCCTGACCATTAACCTGGACAAAACCAGAGTCATGGTCTTCCAGAAACGACCCAAGTGTCAGAAAGACCAACACAGGTTCCTCCTGGACTCTACAGACATACAACACACACACAACTACACATACCTGGGATTAAACATTACAGCCACAGGAAATTTCAATCTGGCCATTAACGATCTGCGAGACAAGGGCAGAAGAGCTTTCTGGTCCATTAAAAAATCCTCATGTATTGATATCCCTGTTAGAGTCTGGATGAAAATATTTAAATCGGTAATTGAACCTATTATACTATATGGTAGTGAGGTGTGGGGTCCTCTTGTAACCCAAGACTTTGAAAAATGGGACAAACACCCGATCGAAAGCCTGCATACCGAGATTTGAAAAACATCCTCAAAGTCCATAGGAACACCCCCAATAACGGATGCAGAGCTGAATTAGGCCAATTTCCCCTTTTAATTCGGATCCAAAAAAGACTATTCTATCAACACCTCAAAGCCAGCGACCCCAACTCCTACCACTATAAAGCCCTGCAGTGCCAAGAGGAGAGCAAAGACAGGAGTCCCCTCAGCCAGCTGGTCCACAGGCTCAGCTCCACCAGCACCGAGCACCAAGACCACCCTCACACAATCCGGCCCCACCAAATTATAGAAAAACAAAAAGACAATTACATCAACTATTGGACATGTACAACCAAATCCCAAAGCAAACTGCAATGCTATTTGGCCCTAAACAAAGAATACTCCATGGCAGATTACTTGAGTTCAGTAACTGACCCCAGACTGAGGAAAACCTTGACTATGTACAGACTCAGCGGCCACAGCCTGGCTTTAGAGAGCGGCCGCCACAGACAGACCTGGCTGCCCAGAGACGAGCGCCTCTGTCAGCTCTGTCCACATAGACAGGTGGAGACAGAGCAGCACTTCCTGCTGCACTGTGACGCATACACACACATCAGGACACAGACATACACTAACATCACACTAACAACACCCAACTTCACCCAACTCTCAGACCAGGACAAATTCTGTCATTTGTTAGGAGAACAAAGAGCCACTGCTCTAGAAGCAGCAAAATATGTTTGTGCCTGTCACAAAAAGAGAGAAGAGCTGCTCAACATGAGCTCCTCTATATGAGCAGCTGCTGCTGCTACTGTTGAGTTTTACCTGCTAAATGATATCTACACTGTTTGTTTATTAGTATCATCTGTATTATTATATTATCTGTTTATTTATTTATATTGTATGTTTATTTTACCATTTTTGTAATGCTTTGGCAATATTGTAATGACAGTCATGCCAATAAAGCTTGTGAAATTGAAATTGAAATTGAGATGACATGATGACATGATGAGAGAGAGAGAGATGACATGATGACATGATGAGAGAGAGAGAGATGACATGATGACATGATGAGAGAGAGAGAGATGACATGATGACAGAGAGAGATGACATGATGACATGATGACAGAGAGATGACATGATGACAGAGAGAGAGAGAGAGAGAGAGAGAGGACATGATGACAGAGAGAGAGAGAGAGAGAGGACATAATGACAGAGAGAGAGAGAGAGAGAGAGAGGACATGATGAGAGAGAGAGAGAGAGAGAGATGACATGATGACATGATGACAGAGAGAGAGATGACATGATGACATGATGACAGAGAGAGAGATGACATGATGACATGATGACATGATGTACTGACTAGCTTCAGCCCCATGGAGTAGTCAGACATGGGATCTGTCTGACTACTCCATGGGGCTGAAGCTAGTCAGTACCTAGGACTGGCCTCTACTATGGGCTACCATAGATAGCCTCCTCTGCCTGTTCACAGACTTTGGGAGCTGCTGCAGTGTGGTTAGTTTTCAGCCTAGAACTGCAGCAGTACAGCAGCCTGAGGTCTATCTCCATCCACCCAGCCCTGCAGCCAGAGGCCTACCTCCATCCACCCAGCCCTGCAGCCTGAGGCCTACCTCCATCCACCCAGCCCTTCAGCCGGAGGCCTACCTCCATCCACCCAGCCCTGCAGCCTGAGGCCTACCTCCATCCACCCAGCCCTGCAGCCTGAGGCCTACCTCCATCCATCCAGCCCTGCAGCCTGAGGCCTACCTCCATCCACCCAGCCCTGCAGCCTGAGGCCTACCTCCATCCATCCAGCCCTGCAGCCTGAGGCCTACCTCCATCCACCCAGCCCTGCAGCCTGAGGCCTACCTCCATCCACCCAGCCCTGCAGCCTGAGGCCTACCTCCATCCACCCAGCCCTGCAGCCTGAGGCCTACCTCCATCCATCCAGCCCTGCAGCCTGAGGCCTACCTCCATCCACCCAGCCCTGCAGCCTGAGGCCTACCTCCATCCACCCAGCCCTGCAGCCTGAGGCCTACCTCCACCCATCCAGCCCTGCAGCCTGAGGCCTACCTCCATCCACCCAGCTCTACACCTGGGCCAACTCCATCATGGCAAGTGTTATTCATGCCCTCCTAGTTTTGCTCTGTCTGTCAACATTCTCAGAGTATGAAGTTAACCAGGAGACCCCTTTGAGTGACTGTAACACCATGTTTTATACACGTTACATGTCATCACGCTCAAAGGTTACTGACTGTGCACAGAACTATGTCGGCAACCAAGGGTGCTGGATGTTTGGCATGAGCCTGGTTTCAGAACACAAAAACTTTAAACATCTCCTAAGCCTTCTTCTCCTAAGTAACTGTTTTATCCCATCAAACAGCTCTTGGTCAATCACTATGAGCAGTGACTCTAAGAAAATCAAGAAGCATTTTTATTATACACGCATGTTGAAATGTATTATTATGTTGATGTTGCTGATGTCAGGAAATGTGCAGCCTAACCCAGGTCCTGTGCCTGATGTGATATCTCTGCAAACCCCTGCTGATTTTTTAAATAGGTCCGGTATTGGTTTTGTACACATGAATGTGAGAAGTCTCTTGCCCAAAATTGATATGGTTAGAATCTGGGCCAAATCAACCAATGCTGATATTATGGTTTTATCTGAGACATGGCTGGGTAGTTCCACTCCTGATAGTTATATATATATGGATGGGTATAATATTTTTCGTACTGATCGCTGTGCTAAAGGTGGAGGGGTGGCTATTTATATCAAAAATACTTTTCAGGCAACAGTACAATTATCCAAGTCTGTGCCTAAACAATTTGAACTGCTTATTTTGAAAGTTGAATCCACAAAGAGCTGTGTTATATCAGTTGCAGGATGCTACAGACCCCCTTCTGCATCAAAGGATACTTTATCCTCATTGTCTGACTGTTTATCATCTATAAAGTATAATGAACTGGTTTTAATGGGGGACTTAAATTGGGACTGGTTAACTCCTGCATCTGATTCTTTTAAATGCTTCTGTGATTCAGCACTTTTGACCCAAATTATAGACTCACCAACCAGGCCAAATAATAAACATCCTGAGAAGTCAACGCTCCTTGATTTGATTTTAACAAATGTTCCGCAGAAATATAAAGCCATTGCTGTCTTTGCAAATGATGTTAGCGATCACTGCATAATTGCTTGTGTGAGAGACACAAAGTTGCCAAAGTGTAAACCACGCATTATACTAAAGAGAAATTTTAAATTGTTCTGTGAACAAGCTTTTTTAAATGACCTTTATCTCGGTGACTGGACCAAAATAAATTTAATCCCAGAGCCCGAGATAGCATTGCAGTACTTTAAATCATTATTGTTAGACATTATAAATAAAAATGCTCCTCTTAGAAAACACAAGATTAAAGGACGTGATAACCCGTGGTTCTCAGAGCAACTGTCTGAACTAATTCATGAACGAGACCTTGCTTGGGCAACTGCAAGAATATCCAAAAATAAGTCAGACTGGCAACATTTTAGGTACCTGAGAAACAAGTGTGTCTCCCAAATACGTAAAGCTAAAGCAGATTTTTATGTTAATGAAATATGTGATAGCACAAACAACCCTTCTAAATTCTGGAAGATGATTAAATCATTGTCTTCAGGCACAAGGGACACTGTACTTCCGAATACTTTAAAGCTGAATGATGAGATCATTACAGAAAAGAAAAGTATGTTAGATTCCTTAAACCAGCATTTTATATCTTCTGGTTTGTTGTTTGAGCAGGAAATGAAACAAGATACGAGTCAAGTGGATTACTCTCTGTCTGGTGAAAATGTACTTTGTGATTTTGATCTTGCTCTCATTACTAAAGAGGAGGTATACAATGCTCTCATTAAGTTAAATACCAAGAAATCCTCTGGTCCTGATGGGTTAGACCCATACTTCTTGAAAATTGCTGCTGAACATATTGCAGAACCTTTGACATATATTTTCAACTTGACTATAGAAACTGGAATAATTCCTAGTGTCTGGAAGTCAGCATATGTCACTCCTTTATTGAAGGGTGGTGACCGATCAAATCCTAATAATTATAGGCCGATATCAAAACTGTCTGCTTTAGCCAAAGTTTTAGAAGGGCTTATAAGTGACCAGTTGAAAGATTTTATGACAACAAATAGCATTTTAAATGAACTGCAGTCTGGTTTCAGAAAAAAGCACAGTACTGTCACTGCCACTATGAAAGTCTTAAACGATCTCATAAGTGCTATTGATTCTAAAGAATACTGTGCTGCATTGTTTTTAGATCTGTCAAAGGCTTTTGACACAGTTGACCACTTGGTCCTGTGCCAGCGACTGCGGGATATTGGAATGTCTTCAAAAGCTGTCATGTGGTTTGGAAACTACTTGAGCGGCAGAACACAAAGTGTTCAGGTTGATGGTGTATCCTCCAAACCTTTGTTGACTCAAAATGGTGTCCCCCAGGGGTCCATATTGGGTCCCATTTTATTTACTATTTATATAAATGTCTTGTGTCAAAATGTAAATGATGCCAAATTCCACTTTTATGCAGATGACACTATTTTGTACTGTTCTGCTTCATCATTAACAAGTGCCATACAAAAGCTACAATCTGCTTTTAATGTCATTCAGAGTAATCTTAATCAATTAAGACTTGTGCTCAATTCTGACAAAACTAAATTGATGTGCTTTTCAAAATCAGGGAAGACAGATGATGCTTGTCAGATTGTTATACAAAATGAAAAAGTGATTGAACGAGTTTCAGTCTACAAGTACTTGGGATTTTACTTGGATGAAAATCTGTCTTTTAAATATCATATTGAGTGTCTTACAAAGAAACTCAGGGTCAAACTTGGTTTCTATTATAGAAACAAAAGTTGTTTCTCCTTTAATGCGAGAAAAAGACTGATTCAGGCAACTTTTGTATCAATACTTGACTATGGTGATATCTTATACATGCATGCAAATCTCTCCTCTCTGAAAATGCTGGATTCGGTGTATCATGCAGCATTAAGATTTGTAACAGATTTAGGTTTTCGTACTCATCACTGTAGTCTTTATGAGAGTGTTGGCTGGCCTTCTCTGTATAATCGTAGATGGGAACACTGGTATTGTTTTCTTTATAAGGCCGTCCTGTGTGACTTGCCTCCTTATTTGTGTTCTCTCTTGGTTCCTAAAGTCAACACCAGAAGCTGTCGTCTCAGGCACGATAGATTGATAATGTATACTATTCCTCGTACACGGACTGTCTTTGGGGAAAGTGCCTTCAGAGCATTCGCACCCTCGTCCTGGTATAAATTACAGAGTCATCTTAAATTGGATTATCTCCCAAGTATGGAAGATTTTAAAGCTAGGACTGTTTGACTACTGAATGCACATGTTCTCTCACCGAACGCAGCTGGGCTTTTGGCCTTAAGAGCAGGACCCCAGACTTTAATAGAGAAATAGAACAATCTGATATCATTGTGTTGCAGGAAACTTGGAATAGAGGAGACATGCCCACTGGTTGTCCTCTGGGGTATAGAGAAGTGGTTTTTCCATCCACGAAACTTAAGAATGTAAGCCAAGGCAGAGATTCAGGGGGGATGTTGATCTGGTACAAGGCAAACCTCACTCATTCAATAGAGTTAATCAAAAAAGGAAATTTTTCAATTTGGTTCAAAATAAAAAAAGAGGCTGTCTCCACAGACAAAGACCTATTCCTGTGCACAGCCTATATCCCCCCATCAGAGTCCCCTTACTACAACGAAAACACCTTTACCATTCTGGAAGACGAAATCAACTATTACCAGACACAGGGAAACGTGCTGATCTGTGGTGATCTCAACGCCAGAACAGGCACAGAACCTGACTTAATAAATACACATGGGGACAAACACATACCTGGCCAGATCAACATCCCCCCTCCTCCACATCAGCACAGAAACAATCTAGACAAAACAGTCAACAGAAATGGGCATCAACTGCTGCAGATGTGTCGCACGCTGGGTCTGTACATAGTCAACGGTCGGCTTCGAGGGGACTCCTTTGGTCTCTACACATACAGCTCTCCTCTTGGCAACAGCACAGTAGACTATAGTATTACAGACCTAGACCCCTCCTATCTAAGAGCATTCACCGTCAGCCCCCTAACGCCCCTATCAGATCACAGCAAAATCACCCTGTACATTAGGAAGAGCCCAACAGACCCCCATGTAGCAGAGCCCAGCAGACTCAACCCATCCAAACAGCCTTATAGGTGGACAAGTCATAGCAAAGATGACTACCAGAGAGCCATCGGGCACCCAACTATCCAAATGAAGTTGGACCATTTTCTCTCCACCTTATACACAATACACAATAAAGATGGCCTCAATCAGGCTGTTGGGGATATCAATGACATATTTGACAAAACAGCACTTCTGTCCAATCTTAGCAAACCTCATCATCACAGTTCAAACAAATCTACTCATGAAAAGTGGTTTGACTCTGACTGCAGGTGTCTGAGAAAAACACTCCGTAAATTATCCAATGAAAAACACCGGCAACCTGACAATCATGAGCTCCGCCTTCGTTATTGTGAATCATTGAAATTATACAGAAAAACACTAAGCACTAAAAAGAAGCAACACGAACAGCAACTCCTCGAAGAAATTGAAGAATCCATTGATTCAAATAATTTTTGGAAAAAATGGCATTCATTCAACAAATCACACAAAGAAGAATTGGCAATTCAAAATGGTGAAATTTGGAAAAAACACTTTGAAAATCTATACAGTACAATCACTCCGAATTCAGCCCAAAATAATCTGCTAAACAAATTAGAAACTCTTGAATCAGTCGTTAAAGACAACCAAAACCCATTAGATCATGAAATTAGTGAAGAGGAGCTACTGACCAAGATCCAGGCCCTGCAGCCAAGGAAGGCAAGTGGACCGGATTGCATCTTAAATGAAATGCTTCGGTTCGGCAGCCATAAAATCAAGACTGCCATACTGAAATTATTTAATATCATCTTGAACATCGGTCATTTTCCAGACACCTGGGGCCAAGGGATTATCACTCCAATCCATAAAAGTGGAGACAAGTATGAGCCCAACAACTACAGAGGCATATGTGTCAGCAGCAACCTGGGGAAGTTGTTCTGCAGCATCTTAAACAGCCGTCTGCAAAACTTCCTCAGTGAACATAATGTCCTGAGCAAGAGTCAGATTGGATTCACTCCACAACACAGAACCACTGACCACATCTACACCCTCCACACCCTCATCCAGAAACACGTCCACCACAACAAAAACAAAATCTTCTCTTGTTTTGTAGATTTCAAGAAAGCATTCGACTCAATTTGGCATCATGGTCTGTTTCTGAAACTACTAGAAAAAGGTATTGGGGGAAAAACCTATGATATAATCAAGACAATGTACATAAATAATCAATGCGCTGTAAAAATTGGAATCATGGAAACCGACTTCTTCCCCCAAAGTAGAGGGGTGAAGCAGGGCTGCAGTCTCAGCCCCACAATATTTATATTGATGATTTGGCCAAATCCCTGGTAGAGTCAGACATCCCTGGTCTCACCCTCTCTGACACTGAAGTCAAGTGTCTACTCTTTGCAGATGATCTAATCCTGCTCGCTCCATCTAAGGAGGCTTTACAAAAGCAATTAGATCATCTGCAAAAGTTCTGTCAGACCTGGGCCCTGACCATTAACCTGGACAAAACCAGAGTCATGGTCTTCCAGAAACGACCCAAGTGTCAGAAAGACCAACACAGGTTCCTCCTGGACTCTACAGACATACAACACACACACAACTACACATACCTGGGATTAAACATTACAGCCACAGGAAATTTCAATCTGGCCATTAACGATCTGCGAGACAAGGGCAGAAGAGCTTTCTGGTCCATTAAAAAATCCTCATGTATTGATATCCCTGTTAGAGTCTGGATGAAAATATTTAAATCGGTAATTGAACCTATTATACTATATGGTAGTGAGGTGTGGGGTCCTCTTGTAACCCAAGACTTTGAAAAATGGGACAAACACCCGATCGAAAGCCTGCATACCGAGATTTGCAAAAACATCCTCAAAGTCCATAGGAACACCCCCAATAACGGATGCAGAGCTGAATTAGGCCAATTTCCCCTTTTAATTCGGATCCAAAAAAGACTATTCTATCAACACCTCAAAGCCAGCGACCCCAACTCCTACCACTATAAAGCCCTGCAGTGCCAAGAGGAGAGCAAAGACAGGAGTCCCCTCAGCCAGCTGGTCCACAGGCTCAGCTCCACCAGCACCGAGCACCAAGACCACCCTCACACAATCCGGCCCCACCAAATTATAGAAAAACAAAAAGACAATTACATCAACTATTGGACATGTACAACCAAATCCCAAAGCAAACTGCAATGCTATTTGGCCCTAAACAAAGAATACTCCATGGCAGATTACTTGAGTTCAGTAACTGACCCCAGACTGAGGAAAACCTTGACTATGTACAGACTCAGCGGCCACAGCCTGGCTTTAGAGAGCGGCCGCCACAGACAGACCTGGCTGCCCAGAGACGAGCGCCTCTGTCAGCTCTGTCCACATAGACAGGTGGAGACAGAGCAGCACTTCCTGCTGCACTGTGACGCATACACACACATCAGGACACAGACATACACTAACATCACACTAACAACACCCAACTTCACCCAACTCTCAGACCAGGACAAATTCTGTCATTTGTTAGGAGAACAAAGAGCCACTGCTCTAGAAGCAGCAAAATATGTTTGTGCCTGTCACAAAAAGAGAGAAGAGCTGCTCAACATGAGCTCCTCTATATGAGCAGCTGCTGCTGCTACTGTTGAGTTTTACCTGCTAAATGATATCTACACTGTTTGTTTATTAGTATCATCTGTATTATTATATTATCTGTTTATTTATTTATATTGTATGTTTATTTTACCATTTTTGTAATGCTTTGGCAATATTGTAATGACAGTCATGCCAATAAAGCTTGTGAAATTGAAATTGAAATTGAGATGACATGATGACATGATGAGAGAGAGAGAGATGACATGATGACATGATGAGAGAGAGAGAGATGACATGATGACATGATGAGAGAGAGAGAGATGACATGATGACATGATGAGAGAGAGAGAGATGACATGATGACAGAGAGAGAGATGACATGATGACATGATGACAGAGAGATGACATGATGACAGAGAGAGAGAGAGAGAGAGGACATGATGACAGAGAGAGAGAGAGAAAAGTGGTTTGACTCTGACTGCAGGTGTCTGAGAAAAACACTCCGTAAATTATCCAATGAAAAACACCGGCAACCTGACAATCATGAGCTCCGCCTTCGTTATTGTGAATCATTGAAATTATACAGAAAAACACTAAGCACTAAAAAGAAGCAACACGAACAGCAACTCCTCGAAGAAATTGAAGAATCCATTGATTCAAATAATTTTTGGAAAAAATGGCATTCATTCAACAAATCACACAAAGAAGAATTGGCAATTCAAAATGGTGAAATTTGGAAAAAACACTTTGAAAATCTATACAGTACAATCACTCCGAATTCAGCCCAAAATAATCTGCTAAACAAATTAGAAACTCTTGAATCAGTCGTTAAAGACAACCAAAACCCATTAGATCATGAAATTAGTGAAGAGGAGCTACTGACCAAGATCCAGGCCCTGCAGCCAAGGAAGGCAAGTGGACCGGATCGCATCTTAAATGAAATGCTTCGGTTCGGCAGCCATAAAATCAAGACTGCCATACTGAAATTATTTAATATCATCTTGAACATCGGTCATTTTCCAGACACCTGGGGCCAAGGGATTATCACTCCAATCCATAAAAGTGGAGATAAGTATGAGCCCAACAACTACAGAGGCATATGTGTCAGCAGCAACCTGGGGAAGTTGTTCTGCAGCATCTTAAACAGCCGTCTGCAAAACTTCCTCAGTGAACATAATGTCCTGAGCAAGAGTCAGATTGGATTCACTCCACAACACAGAACCACTGACCACATCTACACCCTCCACACCCTCATCCAGAAACACGTCCACCACAACAAAAACAAAATCTTCTCTTGTTTTGTAGATTTCAAGAAAGCATTCGACTCAATTTGGCATCATGGTCTGTTTCTGAAACTACTAGAAAAAGGTATTGGGGGAAAAACCTATGATATAATCAAGACAATGTACATAAATAATCAATGCGCTGTAAAAATTGGAATCATGGAAACCGACCAAATCGCCTGTTTGGTTTTTGGTCATTTTCTCCAAAACCACCGGCCCGATTTCAACCAAACCTTCTGCGTTGGACTCCCCTCGGACCCCCAGATGATATATTCGAGTTTGGAGAAATTTTAAATTTTCGTCAAAAAAAAAAAAAAATTTGGTCAAAAAAAAAACGACAGGCGCGTACCTGTCGTCTTTTTAAAATCGCCTGTTTGGTTTTTGGTCATTTTCTCCAAAACCACCGGCCCGATTTCAACCAAACCTTCTGCGTTGGACTCCCCTCGGACCCCCAGATGATATATCCGAGTTTGGAGAAATTTAATTTTTGGTCAAAAAAAAAAAAAAATTGGTCAAAAAAAAACGACAGGCGCGTACCTGTCGTCTTTTTAAAATCGCCTGTTTGGTTTTTGGTCATTTTCTCCAAAACCACCGGCCCGATTTCAACCAAACCTTCTGCGTTGGACTCCCCTCGGACCCCCAGATGATATATCCGAGTTTGGAGAAATTTTAATTTTTGGTCAAAAAAAAAAAAAAATTGGAAAAAAAAAACGACAGGCGCGTACCTGTCGTCTTTTTTAAATCGCCTGTTTGGTTTTTGGTCATTTTCTCCAAAACCACCGGCCCGATTTCAACCAAACCTTCTGCGTTGGACTCCCCTCGGACCCCCAGATGATATATCCGAGTTTGGAGAAATTTGAGAAATTTTAATTTTTGGTCAAAAAAAAAAAAAAAATTGGTCAAAAAAAAACGACAGGCGCGTACCTGTCGTCTTTTTAAAATCGCCTGTTTGGTTTTTGGTCATTTTCTCCAAAACCACCGGCCCGATTTCAACCAAACCTTCTGCGTTGGACTCCCCTCGGACCCCCAGATGATATATCGAGTTTGGAGAAATTTTAATTTTTGGTCAAAAAAAAAAAAAAAATTGGTCAAAAAAAAACGACAGGCGCGTACCTGTCGTCTTTTTAAAATCGCCTGTTTGGTTTTTGGTCATTTTCTCCAAAACCACCGGCCCGATTTCAACCAAACCTTCTGCGTTGGACTCCCCTCGGACCCCCAGATGATATATCCGAGTTTGGAGAAATTTGAGAAATTTTAATTTTTGGTCAAAAAAAAAAAAAAAATTGGTCAAAAAAAAACGACAGGCGCGTACCTGTCGTCTTTTTAAAATCGCCTGTTTGGTTTTTGGTCATTTTCTCCAAAACCACCGGCCCGATTTCAACCAAACCTTCTGCGTTGGACTCCCCTCGGACCCCCAGATGATATATCCGAGTTTGGAGAAATTTAAATTTTTGGTAAAAAAAAAAAAAAAATTTGGTCAAAAAAAACGACAGGCGCGTACCTGTCGTCTTTTTAAAATCGCCTGTTTGGTTTTTGGTCATTTTCTCCAAAACCACCGGCCCGATTTCAACCAAACCTTCTGCGTTGGACTCCCCTCGGACCCCCAGATGATATATCCGAGTTTGGAGAAATTTGAGAAATTTTAATGGTCAAAAAAAAAAAAAAATTTGGTCAAAAAAAAACGACAGGCGCGTACCTGTCGTCTTTTTAAAATCGCCTGTTTGGTTTTTGGTCATTTTCTCCAAAACCACCGGCCCGATTTCAACCAAACCTTCTGCGTTGGACTCCCCTCGGACCCCCAGATGATATATCCGAGTTTGGAGAAATTTGAGAAATTTTAATTTTTGGTCAAAAAAAAAAAAAAAATTTGGTCAAAAAAAAACGACAGGCGCGTACCTGTCGTCTTTTTAAAATCGCCTGTTTGGTTTTTGGTCATTTTCTCCAAAACCACCGGCCCGATTTCAACCAAACCTTCTGCGTTGGACTCCCCTCGGACCCCCAGATGATATATCTGAGTTTGGAGAAATTTTAATTTTTGGTCAAAAAAAAAAAAAAAATTGGTCAAAAAAAAACGACAGGCGCGTACCTGTCGTCTTTTTAAAATCGCCTGTTTGGTTTTTGGTCATTTTCTCCAAAACCACCGGCCCGATTTCAACCAAACCTTCTGCGTTGGACTCCCCTCGGACCCCCAGATGATATATCCGAGTTTGGAGAAATTTAAATTTTTGGTCAAAAAAAAAAAAAAAAATTGGTCAAAAAAAAACGACAGGCGCGTACCTGTCGTCTTTTTAAAATCGCCTGTTTGGTTTTTGGTCATTTTCTCCAAAACCACCGGCCCGATTTCAACCAAACCTTCTGCGTTGGACTCCCCTCGGACCCCCAGATGATATATCCGAGTTTGGAGAAATTTGAAATTTTAATTTTGTCAAAAAAAAAAAAAAAAATTGGTCAAAAAAAAACGACAGGCGCGTACCTGTCGTCTTTTTAAAATCGCCTGTTTGGTTTTTGGTCATTTTCTCCAAAACCACCGGCCCGATTTCAACCAAACCTTCTGCGTTGGACTCCCCTCGGACCCCCAGATGATATATCCGAGTTTGGAGAAATTTTAATTTTTGGTCAAAAAAAAAAAAAAAATTGGTCAAAAAAAACGACAGGCGCGTACCTGTCGTCTTTTTAAAATCGCCTGTTTGGTTTTTGGTCATTTTCTCCAAAACCACCGGCCCGATTTCAACCAAACCTTCTGCGTTGGACTCCCCTCGGACCCCCAGATGATATATCCGAGTTTGGAGAAATTTTAATTTTTGGTCAAAAAAAAAAAAAAAAATTTGTCAAAAAAAAACGACAGGCGCGTACCTGTCGTCTTTTTAAAATCGCCTGTTTGGTTTTTGGTCATTTTCTCCAAAACCACCGGCCCGATTTCAACCAAACCTTCTGCGTTGGACTCCCCTCGGACCCCCAGATGATATATCCGAGTTTGGAGAAATTTTAATTTTTGGTCAAAAAAAAAAAAAAATTGGTCAAAAAAAACGACAGGCGCGTACCTGTCGTCTTTTTAAAATCGCCTGTTTGGTTTTTGGTCATTTTCTCCAAAACCACCGGCCCGATTTCAACCAAACCTTCTGCGTTGGACTCCCCTCGGACCCCCAGATGATATATCCGAGTTTGGAGAAATTTGAGAAATTTTAATTTTTGGTCAAAAAAAAAAAAAAAATTGGTCAAAAAAAAACGACAGGCGCGTACCTGTCGTCTTTTTAAAATCGCCTGTTTGGTTTTTGGTCATTTTCTCCAAAACCACCGGCCCGATTTCAACCAAACCTTCTGCGTTGGACTCCCCTCGGACCCCCAGATGATATATCCGAGTTTGGAGAAATTTGAAATTTTCGGTCAAAAAAAAAAAAAAAATTGGTCAAAAAAAAACGACAGGCGCGTACCTGTCGTCTTTTTAAAATCGCCTGTTTGGTTTTTGGTCATTTTCTCCAAAACCACCGGCCCGATTTCAACCAAACCTTCTGCGTTGGACTCCCCTCGGACCCCCAGATGATATATCCGAGTTTGGAGAAATTTAAATTTTTGGTCAAAAAAAAAAAAAAAATTTGGTCAAAAAAAGACGACAGGCGCGTACCTGTCGTCTTTTTAAAATCGCCTGTTTGGTTTTTGGTCATTTTCTCCAAAACCACCGGCCCGATTTCAACCAAACCTTCTGCGTTGGACTCCCTCGGACCCCCAGATGATATATCCGAGTTTGGAGAAATTTGAGAAATTTTAATTTTTGGTCAAAAAAAAAAAAAAAATTTGGTCAAAAAAAAACGACAGGCGCGTACCTGTCGTCTTTTTAAAATCGCCTGTTTGGTTTTTGGTCATTTTCTCCAAAACCACCGGCCCGATTTCAACCAAACCTTCTGCGTTGGACTCCCCTCGGACCCCCAGATGATATATCCGAGTTTGGAGAAATTTTAATTTTTGGTAAAAAAAAAAAAAAAAATTGGTCAAAAAAAGACGACAGGCGCGTACCTGTCGTCTTTTTAAAATCGCCTGTTTGGTTTTTGGTCATTTTCTCCAAACCACCGGCCCGATTTCAACCAAACCTTCTGCGTTGGACTCCCCTCGGACCCCCAGATGATATATCCGAGTTTGGAGAAATTTTAATTTTTGGTCAAAAAAAAAAAAAAAATTGGTCAAAAAAAACGACAGGCGCGTACCTGTCGTCTTTTTAAAATCGCCTGTTTGGTTTTTGGTCATTTTCTCCAAAACCACCGGCCCGATTTCAACCAAACCTTCTGCGTTGGACTCCCCTCGGACCCCCAGATGATATATCCGAGATTGGAGAAATTTGAGAAATTTTCATTTTTAGTCAAAAAAAAAAAAAAAATTGGTCAAAAAAAAAACGACAGGCGCGTACCTGTCGTCTTTTTAAAATCGCCTGTTTGGTTTTTGGTCATTTTCTCCAAAACCACCGGCCCGATTTCAACCAAACCTTCTGCGTTGGACTCCCCTCGGACCCCCAGATGATATATCCGAGTTTGGAGAAATTTTAATTTTTGGTAAAAAAAAAAAAAAGATTTGGTCAAAAAAAGACGACAGGCGCGTACCTGTCGTCTTTTTAAAATCGCCTGTTTGGTTTTTGGTCATTTTCTCCAAAACCACCGGCCCGATTTCAACCAAACCTTCTGCGTTGGACTCCCCTCGGACCCCCAGATGATATATCCGAGTTTGGATAAATTTGAAGAAATTTTAATTTTTGGTCAAAAAAAAAAAAAAAATTGGTCAAAAAAAAAACGACAGGCGCGTACCTGTCGTCTTTTTAAAATCGCCTGTTTGGTTTTTGGTCATTTTCTCCAAAACCACCGGCCCGATTTCAACCAAACCTTCTGCGTTGGACTCCCCTCGGACCCCCAGATGATATATCCGAGTTTGGAGAAATTTTAATTTTTGGTAAAAAAAAAAAAAAAATTTGGTCAAAAAAAAGGACAGGCGCGTACCTGTCGTCTTTTTAAAATCGCCTGTTTGGTTTTGGTAATTTTCTCCAAAACCACCGCCCGATTTCAACCAAACCTTCTGCTTAGGACTCCCCTCGGACCCCCAGATGATATATCCGAGTTGGAGAAAGGGGTTTGGAGAAATTTTAATTTTTGGTCAAAAAAAAAAAAAAAAATTTGGTCAAAATAAAACGACAGGCGCGTACCTGTCGTCTTTTTAAAATCGCCTGTTTGGTTTTTGGTCATTTTCTCCAAAACCACCGGCCCGATTTCAACCAAACCTTCTGCGTTGGACTCCCCTCGGACCCCCAGATGATATATCCGAGTTTGGAGAAATTTTAATTTTTGGTCAAAAAAAAAAAAAAAATTTGGTCAAAAAAAAACGACAGGCGCGTACCTGTCGTCTTTTTAAAATCGCCTGTTTGGTTTTTGGTCATTTTCTCCAAAACCACCGGCCCGATTTCAACCAAACCTTCTGCGTTGGACTCCCCTCGGACCCCCAGATGATATATCCGAGTTTGGAGAAATTTTAATTTTTGGTCAAAAAAAAAAAAAAAATTGGTCAAAAAAAACGACAGGCGCGTACCTGTCGTCTTTTTAAAATCGCCTGTTTGGTTTTTGGTCATTTTCTCCAAAACCACCGGCCCGATTTCAACCAAACCTTCTGCGTTGGACTCCCCTCGGACCCCCAGATGATATATCCGAGTTTGGAGAAATTTTAATTTTTGGTCAAAAAAAAAAAAAAATTGGTCAAAAAAAACGACAGGCGCGTACCTGTCGTCTTTTTAAAATCGCCTGTTTGGTTTTTGGTCATTTTCTCCAAAACCACCGGCCCGATTTCAACCAAACCTTCTGCGTTGGACTCCCCTCGGACCCCCAGATGATATATCCGAGTTTGGAGAAATTTTAATTTTTGGTCAAAAAAAAAAAAAAAATTGGTCAAAAAAAACGACAGGCGCGTACCTGTCGTCTTTTTAAAATCGCCTGTTTGGTTTTTGGTCATTTTCTCCAAAACCACCGGCCCGATTTCAACCAAACCTTCTGCGTTGGACTCCCCTCGGACCCCCAGATGATATATCGAGTTTGGAGAAATTTTAATTTTTGGTCAAAAAAAAAAAAAAATTTGGTCAAAAAAAACGACAGGCGCGTACCTGTCGTCTTTTTAAAATCGCCTGTTTGGTTTTTGGTCATTTTCTCCAAAACCACCGGCCCGATTTCAACCAAACCTTCTGCGTTGGACTCCCCTCGGACCCCCAGATGATATATCCGAGTTTGGAGAAATTTTAATTTTTGGTCAAAAAAAAAAAAAAAATTGGTCAAAAAAAAACGACAGGCGCGTACCTGTCGTCTTTTTAAAATCGCCTGTTTGGTTTTTGGTCATTTTCTCCAAAACCACCGGCCCGATTTCAACCAAACCTTCTGCGTTGGACTCCCCTCGGACCCCCAGATGATATATCCGAGTTTGGAGAAATTTTAATTTTTGGTCAAAAAAAAAAAAAAATTTGGTCAAAAAAAAACGACAGGCGCGTACCTGTCGTCTTTTTAAAATCGCCTGTTTGGTTTTTGGTCATTTTCTCCAAAACCACCGGCCCGATTTCAACCAAACCTTCTGCGTTGGACTCCCCTCGGACCCCCAGATGATATATCCGAGTTTGGAGAAATTTTAATTTTTGGTCAAAAAAAAAAAAAAAATTGGTCAAAAAAAACGACAGGCGCGTACCTGTCGTCTTTTTAAAATCGCCTGTTTGGTTTTTGGTCATTTTCTCCAAAACCACCGGCCCGATTTCAACCAAACCTTCTGCGTTGGACTCCCCTCGGACCCCCAGATGATATATCCGAGTTTGGAGAAATTTTAATTTTTGGTCAAAAAAAAAAAAAAAATTGGTCAAAAAAAACGACAGGCGCGTACCTGTCGTCTTTTTAAAATCGCCTGTTTGGTTTTTGGTCATTTTCTCCAAAACCACCGGCCCGATTTCAACCAAACCTTCTGCGTTGGACTCCCCTCGGACCCCCAGATGATATATCCGAGTTTGGAGAAATTTTAATTTTTGGTCAAAAAAAAAAAAAAATTGGTCAAAAAAAACGACAGGCGCGTACCTGTCGTCTTTTTAAAATCGCCTGTTTGGTTTTTGGTCATTTTCTCCAAAACCACCGGCCCGATTTCAACCAAACCTTCTGCGTTGGACTCCCCTCGGACCCCCAGATGATATATCCGAGTTTGGAGAAATTTTAATTTTTGGTCAAAAAAAAAAAAAAATTTGGTCAAAAAAAGACGACAGGCGCGTACCTGTCGTCTTTTTAAAATCGCCTGTTTGGTTTTTGGTCATTTTCTCCAAAACCACCGGCCCGATTTCAACCAAACCTTCTGCGTTGGACTCCCCTCGGACCCCCAGATGATATATCCGAGTTTGGAGAAATTTTAATTTTTGGTCAAAAAAAAAAAAAAATTTGGTCAAAAAAAACGACAGGCGCGTACCTGTCGTCTTTTTAAAATCGCCTGTTTGGTTTTTGGTCATTTTCTCCAAAACCACCGGCCCGATTTCAACCAAACCTTCTGCGTTGGACTCCCCTCGGCCCCCCAGATGATATATCCGAGTTTGGAGAAATTTTAATTTTTGGTAAAAAAAAAAAAAAATTTGGTCAAAAAAAACGACAGGCGCGTACCTGTCGTCTTTTTAAAATCGCCTGTTTGGTTTTTGGTCATTTTCTCCAAAACCACCGGCCCGATTTCAACCAAACCTTCTGCGTTGGACTCCCCTCGGACCCCCAGATGATATATCCGAGTTTGGAGAAATTTTAATTTTTGGTCAAAAAAAAAAAAAAAATTGGTCAAAAAAAACGACAGGCGCGTACCTGTCGTCTTTTTAAAATCGCCTGTTTGGTTTTTGGTCATTTTCTCCAAAACCACCGGCCCGATTTCAACCAAACCTTCTGCGTTGGACTCCCCTCGGACCCCCAGATGATATATCCGAGTTTGGAGAAATTTTAATTTTTGGTCAAAAAAAAAAAAAAAATTGGTCAAAAAAAACGACAGGCGCGTACCTGTCGTCTTTTTAAAATCGCCTGTTTGGTTTTTGGTCATTTTCTCCAAAACCACCGGCCCGATTTCAACCAAACCTTCTGCGTTGGACTCCCCTCGGACCCCCAGATGATATATCCGAGTTTGGAGAAATTTTAATTTTTGGTCAAAAAAAAAAAAAAATTTGGTCAAAAAAAACGACAGGCGCGTACCTGTCGTCTTTTTAAAATCGCCTGTTTGGTTTTTGGTCATTTTCTCCAAAACCACCGGCCCGATTTCAACCAAACCTTCTGCGTTGGACTCCCCTCGGACCCCCAGATGATATATCCGAGTTTGGAGAAATTTTAATTTTTGGTCAAAAAAAAAAAAAAAATTGGTCAAAAAAAAACGACAGGCGCGTACCTGTCGTCTTTTTAAAATCGCCTGTTTGGTTTTTGGTCATTTTCTCCAAAACCACCGGCCCGATTTCAACCAAACCTTCTGCGTTGGACTCCCCTCGGACCCCCAGATGATATATCCGAGTTTGGAGAAATTTAATTTTTGGTCAAAAAAAAAAAAAAAATTTGGTCAAAAAAAGACGACAGGCGCGTACCTGTCGTCTTTTTAAAATCGCCTGTTTGGTTTTTGGTCATTTTCTCCAAAACCACCGGCCCGATTTCAACCAAACCTTCTGCGTTGGACTCCCCTCGGACCCCCAGATGATATATCCGAGTTTGGAGAAATTTTAATTTTTGGTCAAAAAAAAAAAAAAAATTGGTCAAAAAAAACGACAGGCGCGTACCTGTCGTCTTTTTAAAATCGCCTGTTTGGTTTTTGGTCATTTTCTCCAAAACCACCGGCCCGATTTCAACCAAACCTTCTGCGTTGGACTCCCCTCGGACCCCCAGATGATATATCCGAGTTTGGAGAAATTTTAATTTTTGGTCAAAAAAAAAAAAAAATTGGTCAAAAAAAACGACAGGCGCGTACCTGTCGTCTTTTTAAAATCGCCTGTTTGGTTTTTGGTCATTTTCTCCAAAACCACCGGCCCGATTTCAACCAAACCTTCTGCGTTGGACTCCCCTCGGACCCCCAGATGATATATCCGAGTTTGGAGAAATTTTAATTTTTGGTCAAAAAAAAAAAAAAAATTGGTCAAAAAAAACGACAGGCGCGTACCTGTCGTCTTTTTAAAATCGCCTGTTTGGTTTTTGGTCATTTTCTCCAAAACCACCGGCCCGATTTCAACCAAACCTTCTGCGTTGGACTCCCCTCGGACCCCCAGATGATATATCCGAGTTTGGAGAAATTTTAATTTTTGGTCAAAAAAAAAAAAAAATTTGGTCAAAAAAAACGACAGGCGCGTACCTGTCGTCTTTTTAAAATCGCCTGTTTGGTTTTTGGTCATTTTCTCCAAAACCACCGGCCCGATTTCAA
The DNA here is from genome assembly GCF_905171665.1 of Trachurus trachurus. Lineage (NCBI taxonomy): Eukaryota > Metazoa > Chordata > Actinopteri > Carangiformes > Carangidae > Trachurus > Trachurus trachurus. The sequence goes on along the minus strand of NW_028155191.1, from coordinate 8,287 downwards.
CCAAACCTTCTGCGTTGGACTCCCCTCGGACCCCCAGATGATATATCCGAGTTTGGAGAAATTTTAATTTTTGGTCAAAAAAAAAAAAAAAATTGGTCAAAAAAAGACGACAGGCGCGTACCTGTCGTCTTTTTAAAATCGCCTGTTTGGTTTTTGGTCATTTTCTCCAAAACCACCGGCCCGATTTCAACCAAACCTTCTGCGTTGGACTCCCCTCGGACCCCCAGATGATATATCCGAGTTTGGAGAAATTTTAATTTTTGGTCAAAAAAAAAAAAAAAATTGGTCAAAAAAAGACGACAGGCGCGTACCTGTCGTCTTTTTAAAATCGCCTGTTTGGTTTTTGGTCATTTTCTCCAAAACCACCGGCCCGATTTCAACCAAACCTTCTGCGTTGGACTCCCCTCGGACCCCCAGATGATATATCCGAGTTTGGAGAAATTTTAATTTTTGGTCAAAAAAAAAAAAAAAATTGGTCAAAAAAAGACGACAGGCGCGTACCTGTCGTCTTTTTAAAATCGCCTGTTTGGTTTTTGGTCATTTTCTCCAAAACCACCGGCCCGATTTCAACCAAACCTTCTGCGTTGGACTCCCCTCGGACCCCCAGATGATATATCCGAGTTTGGAGAAATTTTAATTTTTGGTCAAAAAAAAAAAAAAAATTGGTCAAAAAAAGACGACAGGCGCGTACCTGTCGTCTTTTTAAAATCGCCTGTTTGGTTTTTGGTCATTTTCTCCAAAACCACCGGCCCGATTTCAACCAAACCTTCTGCGTTGGACTCCCCTCGGACCCCCAGATGATATATCCGAGTTTGGAGAAATTTTAATTTTTGGTCAAAAAAAAAAAAAAAATTGGTCAAAAAAAACGACAGGCGCGTACCTGTCGTCTTTTTAAAATCGCCTGTTTGGTTTTTGGTCATTTTCTCCAAAACCACCGGCCCGATTTCAACCAAACCTTCTGCGTTGGACTCCCCTCGGACCCCCAGATGATATATCCGAGTTTGGAGAAATTTTAATTTTTGGTCAAAAAAAAAAAAAAAATTGGTCAAAAAAAGACGACAGGCGCGTACCTGTCGTCTTTTTAAAATCGCCTGTTTGGTTTTTGGTCATTTTCTCCAAAACCACCGGCCCGATTTCAACCAAACCTTCTGCGTTGGACTCCCCTCGGACCCCCAGATGATATATCCGAGTTTGGAGAAATTTTAATTTTTGGTCAAAAAAAAAAAAAAATTTGGTCAAAAAAAACGACAGGCGCGTACCTGTCGTCTTTTTAAATCGCCTGTTTGGTTTTTGGTCATTTTCTCCAAAACCACCGGCCCTATTTCAACCAAACCTTCTGCGTTGGACTCCCCTCGGACCCCCAGATGATATATCCGAGTTTGGAGAAATTTTAATTTTTGGTCAAAAAAAAAAAAAAATTTGGTCAAAAAAAACGACAGGCGCGTACCTGTCGTCTTTTTAAAATCGCCTGTTTGGTTTTTGGTCATTTTCTCCAAAACCACCGGCCCGATTTCAACCAAACCTTCTGCGTTGGACTCCCCTCGGACCCCCAGATGATATATCCGAGTTTGGAGAAATTTTAATTTTTGGTCAAAAAAAAAAAAAAAATTGGTCAAAAAAAGACGACAGGCGCGTACCTGTCGTCTTTTTAAAATCGCCTGTTTGGTTTTTGGTCATTTTCTCCAAAACCACCGGCCCGATTTCAACCAAACCTTCTGCGTTGGACTCCCCTCGGACCCCCAGATGATATATCCGAGTTTGGAGAAATTTTAATTTTTGGTCAAAAAAAAAAAAAAAATTGGTCAAAAAAAACGACAGGCGCGTACCTGTCGTCTTTTTAAAATCGCCTGTTTGGTTTTTGGTCATTTTCTCCAAAACCACCGGCCCGATTTCAACCAAACCTTCTGCGTTGGACTCCCCTCGGACCCCCAGATGATATATCCGAGTTTGGAGAAATTTTAATTTTTGGTCAAAAAAAAAAAAAAAATTGGTCAAAAAAAGACGACAGGCGCGTACCTGTCGTCTTTTTAAAATCGCCTGTTTGGTTTTTGGTCATTTTCTCCAAAACCACCGGCCCGATTTCAACCAAACCTTCTGCGTTGGACTCCCCTCGGACCCCCAGATGATATATCCGAGTTTGGAGAAATTTTAATTTTTGGTCAAAAAAAAAAAAAAAATTGGTCAAAAAAAGACGACAGGCGCGTACCTGTCGTCTTTTTAAAATCGCCTGTTTGGTTTTTGGTCATTTTCTCCAAAACCACCGGCCCGATTTCAACCAAACCTTCTGCGTTGGACTCCCCTCGGACCCCCAGATGATATATCCGAGTTTGGAGAAATTTTAATTTTTGGTCAAAAAAAAAAAAAAATTTGGTCAAAAAAAACGACAGGCGCGTACCTGTCGTCTTTTTAAAATCGCCTGTTTGGTTTTTGGTCATTTTCTCCAAAACCACCGGCCCGATTTCAACCAAACCTTCTGCGTTGGACTCCCCTCGGACCCCCAGATGATATATCCGAGTTTGGAGAAATTTTAATTTTTGGTCAAAAAAAAAAAAAAATTTGGTCAAAAAAAACGACAGGCGCGTACCTGTCGTCTTTTTAAAATCGCCTGTTTGGTTTTTGGTCATTTTCTCCAAAACCACCGGCCCGATTTCAACCAAACCTTCTGCGTTGGACTCCCCTCGGACCCCCAGATGATATATCCGAGTTTGGAGAAATTTTAATTTTTGGTCAAAAAAAAAAAAAAATTGGTCAAAAAAAAACGACAGGCGCGTACCTGTCGTCTTTTTAAAATCGCCTGTTTGGTTTTTGGTCATTTTCTCCAAAACCACCGGCCCGATTTCAACCAAACCTTCTGCGTTGGACTCCCCTCGGACCCCCAGATGATATATCCGAGTTTGGAGAAATTTTAATTTTTGGTCAAAAAAAAAAAAAAAATTGGTCAAAAAAAGACGACAGGCGCGTACCTGTCGTCTTTTTAAAATCGCCTGTTTGGTTTTTGGTCATTTTCTCCAAAACCACCGGCCCGATTTCAACCAAACCTTCTGCGTTGGACTCCCCTCGGACCCCCAGATGATATATCCGAGTTTGGAGAAATTTTAATTTTTGGTCAAAAAAAAAAAAAAAATTGGTCAAAAAAAACGACAGGCGCGTACCTGTCGTCTTTTTAAAATCGCCTGTTTGGTTTTTGGTCATTTTCTCCAAAACCACCGGCCCGATTTCAACCAAACCTTCTGCGTTGGACTCCCCTCGGACCCCCAGATGATATATCCGAGTTTGGAGAAATTTTAATTTTTGGTCAAAAAAAAAAAAAAAATTGGTCAAAAAAAGACGACAGGCGCGTACCTGTCGTCTTTTTAAAATCGCCTGTTTGGTTTTTGGTCATTTTCTCCAAAACCACCGGCCCGATTTCAACCAAACCTTCTGCGTTGGACTCCCCTCGGACCCCCAGATGATATATCCGAGTTTGGAGAAATTTTAATTTTTGGTCAAAAAAAAAAAAAAATTGGTCAAAAAAAACGACAGGCGCGTACCTGTCGTCTTTTTAAAATCGCCTGTTTGGTTTTTGGTCATTTTCTCCAAAACCACCGGCCCGATTTCAACCAAACCTTCTGCGTTGGACTCCCCTCGGACCCCCAGATGATATATCCGAGTTTGGAGAAATTTTAATTTTTGGTCAAAAAAAAAAAAAAAATTGGTCAAAAAAAACGACAGGCGCGTACCTGTCGTCTTTTTAAAATCGCCTGTTTGGTTTTTGGTCATTTTCTCCAAAACCACCGGCCCGATTTCAACCAAACCTTCTGCGTTGGACTCCCCTCGGACCCCCAGATGATATATCCGAGTTTGGAGAAATTTTAATTTTTGGTCAAAAAAAAAAAAAAATTGGTCAAAAAAAAACGACAGGCGCGTACCTGTCGTCTTTTTAAAATCGCCTGTTTGGTTTTTGGTCATTTTCTCCAAAACCACCGGCCCGATTTCAACCAAACCTTCTGCGTTGGACTCCCCTCGGACCCCCAGATGATATATCCGAGTTTGGAGAAATTTTAATTTTTGGTCAAAAAAAAAAAAAAAATTGGTCAAAAAAAGACGACAGGCGCGTACCTGTCGTCTTTTTAAAATCGCCTGTTTGGTTTTTGGTCATTTTCTCCAAAACCACCGGCCCGATTTCAACCAAACCTTCTGCGTTGGACTCCCCTCGGACCCCCAGATGATATATCCGAGTTTGGAGAAATTTTAATTTTTGGTCAAAAAAAAAAAAAAATTGGTCAAAAAAAACGACAGGCGCGTACCTGTCGTCTTTTTAAAATCGCCTGTTTGGTTTTTGGTCATTTTCTCCAAAACCACCGGCCCGATTTCAACCAAACCTTCTGCGTTGGACTCCCCTCGGACCCCCAGATGATATATCCGAGTTTGGAGAAATTTTAATTTTTGGTCAAAAAAAAAAAAAAAATTGGTCAAAAAAAACGACAGGCGCGTACCTGTCGTCTTTTTAAAATCGCCTGTTTGGTTTTTGGTCATTTTCTCCAAAACCACCGGCCCGATTTCAACCAAACCTTCTGCGTTGGACTCCCCTCGGACCCCCAGATGATATATCCGAGTTTGGAGAAATTTTAATTTTTGGTCAAAAAAAAAAAAAAAATTGGTCAAAAAAAACGACAGGCGCGTACCTGTCGTCTTTTTAAAATCGCCTGTTTGGTTTTTGGTCATTTTCTCCAAAACCACCGGCCCGATTTCAACCAAACCTTCTGCGTTGGACTCCCCTCGGACCCCCAGATGATATATCCGAGTTTGGAGAAATTTTAATTTTTGGTCAAAAAAAAAAAAAAATTTGGTCAAAAAAAGACGACAGGCGCGTACCTGTCGTCTTTTTAAAATCGCCTGTTTGGTTTTTGGTCATTTTCTCCAAAACCACCGGCCCGATTTCAACCAAACCTTCTGCGTTGGACTCCCCTCGGACCCCCAGATGATATATCCGAGTTTGGAGAAATTTTAATTTTTGGTCAAAAAAAAAAAAAAAATTGGTCAAAAAAAGACGACAGGCGCGTACCTGTCGTCTTTTTAAAATCGCCTGTTTGGTTTTTGGTCATTTTCTCCAAAACCACCGGCCCGATTTCAACCAAACCTTCTGCGTTGGACTCCCCTCGGACCCCCAGATGATATATCCGAGTTTGGAGAAATTTTAATTTTTGGTCAAAAAAAAAAAAAAATTGGTCAAAAAAAGACGACAGGCGCGTACCTGTCGTCTTTTTAAAATCGCCTGTTTGGTTTTTGGTCATTTTCTCCAAAACCACCGGCCCGATTTCAACCAAACCTTCTGCGTTGGACTCCCCTCGGACCCCCAGATGATATATCCGAGTTTGGAGAAATTTTAATTTTTGGTCAAAAAAAAAAAAAAAATTTGGTCAAAAAAAGACGACAGGCGCGTACCTGTCGTCTTTTTAAAATCGCCTGTTTGGTTTTTGGTCATTTTCTCCAAAACCACCGGCCCGATTTCAACCAAACCTTCTGCGTTGGACTCCCCTCGGACCCCCAGATGATATATCCGAGTTTGGAGAAATTTTAATTTTTGGTCAAAAAAAAAAAAAAATTGGTCAAAAAAAACGACAGGCGCGTACCTGTCGTCTTTTTAAAATCGCCTGTTTGGTTTTTGGTCATTTTCTCCAAAACCACCGGCCCGATTTCAACCAAACCTTCTGCGTTGGACTCCCCTCGGACCCCCAGATGATATATCCGAGTTTGGAGAAATTTTAATTTTTGGTCAAAAAAAAAAAAAAAATTGGTCAAAAAAAACGACAGGCGCGTACCTGTCGTCTTTTTAAAATCGCCTGTTTGGTTTTTGGTCATTTTCTCCAAAACCACCGGCCCGATTTCAACCAAACCTTCTGCGTTGGACTCCCCTCGGACCCCCAGATGATATATCCGAGTTTGGAGAAATTTTAAATTTTGGTCAAAAAAAAAAAAAAATTTGGTCAAAAAAAACGACAGGCGCGTACCTGTCGTCTTTTTAAAATCGCCTGTTTGGTTTTTGGTCATTTTCTCCAAAACCACCGGCCCGATTTCAACCAAACCTTCTGCGTTGGACTCCCCTCGGACCCCCAGATGATATATCCGAGTTTGGAGAAATTTTAATTTTTGGTCAAAAAAAAAAAAAAAATTTGGTCAAAAAAAACGACAGGCGCGTACCTGTCGTCTTTTTAAAATCGCCTGTTTGGTTTTTGGTCATTTTCTCCAAAACCACCGGCCCGATTTCAACCAAACCTTCTGCGTTGGACTCCCCTCGGACCCCCAGATGATATATCCGAGTTTGGAGAAATTTTAATTTTTGGTCAAAAAAAAAAAAAAAATTGGTCAAAAAAAACGACAGGCGCGTACCTGTCGTCTTTTTAAAATCGCCTGTTTGGTTTTTGGTCATTTTCTCCAAAACCACCGGCCCGATTTCAACCAAACCTTCTGCGTTGGACTCCCCTCGGACCCCCAGATGATATATCCGAGTTTGGAGAAATTTTAATTTTTGGTAAAAAAAAAAAAAAATTTGGTCAAAAAAAGACGACAGGCGCGTACCTGTCGTCTTTTTAAAATCGCCTGTTTGGTTTTTGGTCATTTTCTCCAAAACCACCGGCCCGATTTCAACCAAACCTTCTGCGTTGGACTCCCCTCGGACCCCCAGATGATATATCCGAGTTTGGAGAAATTTTAATTTTTGGTCAAAAAAAAAAAAAATTTGGTCAAAAAAAGACGACAGGCGCGTACCTGTCGTCTTTTTAAAATCGCCTGTTTGGTTTTTGGTCATTTTCTCCAAAACCACCGGCCCGATTTCAACCAAACCTTCTGCGTTGGACTCCCCTCGGACCCCCAGATGATATATCCGAGTTTGGAGAAATTTTAATTTTTGGTCAAAAAAAAAAAAAAAATTGGTAAAAAAAAACGACAGGCGCGTACCTGTCGTCTTTTTAAAATCGCCTGTTTGGTTTTTGGTCATTTTCTCCAAAACCACCGGCCCGATTTCAACCAAACCTTCTGCGTTGGACTCCCCTCGGACCCCCAGATGATATATCCGAGTTTGGAGAAATTTTAATTTTTGGTCAAAAAAAAAAAAAAATTGGTCAAAAAAAGACGACAGGCGCGTACCTGTCGTCTTTTTAAAATCGCCTGTTTGGTTTTTGGTCATTTTCTCCAAAACCACCGGCCCGATTTCAACCAAACCTTCTGCGTTGGACTCCCCTCGGACCCCCAGATGATATATCCGAGTTTGGAGAATTTGGAGAAATTTTAATTTTTGGTCAAAAAAAAAAAAAAAATTGGTCAAAAAAAAACGACAGGCGCGTACCTGTCGTCTTTTTAAAATCGCCTGTTTGGTTTTTGGTCATTTTCTCCAAAACCACCGGCCCGATTTCAACCAAACCTTCTGCGTTGGACTCCCCTCGGACCCCCAGATGATATATCCGAGTTTGGAGAAATTTTAATTTTTGGTCAAAAAAAAAAAAAAAATTGGTCAAAAAAAGACGACAGGCGCGTACCTGTCGTCTTTTTAAAATCGCCTGTTTGGTTTTTGGTCATTTTCTCCAAAACCACCGGCCCGATTTCAACCAAACCTTCTGCGTTGGACTCCCCTCGGACCCCCAGATGATATATCCGAGTTTGGAGAAATTTTAATTTTTGGTCAAAAAAAAAAAAAAAATTGGTAAAAAAAAAACGACAGGCGCGTACCTGTCGTCTTTTTAAAATCGCCTGTTTGGTTTTTGGTCATTTTCTCCAAAACCACCGGCCCGATTTCAACCAAACCTTCTGCGTTGGACTCCCCTCGGACCCCCAGATGATATATTCGAGTTTGGAGAAATTTTAATTTTTGGTAAAAAAAAAAAAAAAAAAATTTGGTAAAAAAAAGACGACAGGCGCGTACCTGTCGTCTTTTTAAAATCGCCTGTTTGGTTTTTGGTCATTTTCTCCAAAACCACCGGCCCGATTTCAACCAAACCTTCTGCGTTGGACTCCCTCGGACCCCCAGATGATATATCCGAGTTTGGAGAAATTTTAATTTTGGTCAAAAAAAAAAAAAAATTGGTCAAAAAAAAACGACAGGCGCGTACCTGTCGTTCTTTTTAAAATCGCCTGTTTGTTTTTGGTCATTTTCTCCAAAACCACCGGCCCGATTTCAACCAAACCTTCTGCGTTGGACTCCCCTCGGACCCAGATGATATATCGAGTTTGGAAAGAAATTTTAATTTTTTGGTAAAAAAAAAAAAAATTGGTCAAAAAAGACGACAGGCGCGTACCTGTCGTCTTTTTAAAA
>NW_028155192.1:0-60621 GCF_905171665.1 Trachurus trachurus | reverse complement strand
TATATCCGAGTTTGGAGAAATTTGAGAAATTTTAATTTTTGGTCAAAAAAAAAAAAAAATTTGGTCAAAAAAAGACGACAGGCGCGTACCTGTCGTCTTTTTAAAATCGCCTGTTTGGTTTTTGGTCATTTTCTCCAAAACCACCGGCCCGATTTCAACCAAACCTTCTGCGTTGGACTCCCCTCGGACCCCCAGATGATATATCCGAGTTTGGAGAAATTTTAATTTTTGGTCAAAAAAAAAAAAAAAATTTGGTCAAAAAAAGACGACAGGCGCGTACCTGTCGTCTTTTTAAAATCGCCTGTTTGGTTTTTGGTCATTTTCTCCAAAACCACCGGCCCGATTTCAACCAAACCTTCTGCGTTGGACTCCCCTCGGACCCCCAGATGATATATCCGAGTTTGGAGAAATTTGGAGAAATTTAATTTTTGGTCAAAAAAAAAAAAAAAATTTGGTCAAAAAAAACGACAGGCGCGTACCTGTCGTCTTTTTAAAATCGCCTGTTTGGTTTTTGGTCATTTTCTCCAAAACCACCGGCCCGATTTCAACCAAACCTTCTGCGTTGGACTCCCCTCGGACCCCCAGATGATATATCCGAGTTTGGAGAAATTTTAATTTTTGGTCAAAAAAAAAAAAAAAATTGGTCAAAAAAAAACGACAGGCGCGTACCTGTCGTCTTTTTAAAATCGCCTGTTTGGTTTTTGGTCATTTTCTCCAAAACCACCGGCCCGATTTCAACCAAACCTTCTGCGTTGGACTCCCCTCGGACCCCCAGATGATATATCCGAGTTTGGAGAAATTTTAATTTTTGGTCAAAAAAAAAAAAAAAATTTGGTCAAAAAAAAACGACAGGCGCGTACCTGTCGTCTTTTTAAAATCGCCTGTTTGGTTTTTGGTCATTTTCTCCAAAACCACCGGCCCGATTTCAACCAAACCTTCTGCGTTGGACTCCCCTCGGACCCCCAGATGATATATCCGAGTTTGGAGAAATTTGAGAATTTAATTTTGGTCAAAAAAAAAAAAAAAATTGGTCAAAAAAAAACGACAGGCGCGTACCTGTCGTCTTTTTAAAATCGCCTGTTTGGTTTTTGGTCATTTTCTCCAAAACCACCGGCCCGATTTCAACCAAACCTTCTGCGTTGGACTCCCCTCGGACCCCCAGATGATATATCCGAGTTTGGAGAAATTTTAATTTTTGGTCAAAAAAAAAAAAAAATTTGGTCAAAAAAAGACGACAGGCGCGTACCTGTCGTCTTTTTAAAATCGCCTGTTTGGTTTTTGGTCATTTTCTCCAAAACCACCGGCCCGATTTCAACCAAACCTTCTGCGTTGGACTCCCCTCGGACCCCCAGATGATATATCCGAGTTTGGAGAAATTTTAATTTTTGGTCAAAAAAAAAAAAAAAATTTGGTCAAAAAAAAACGACAGGCGCGTACCTGTCGTCTTTTTAAAATCGCCTGTTTGGTTTTTGGTCATTTTCTCCAAAACCACCGGCCCGATTTCAACCAAACCTTCTGCGTTGGACTCCCCTCGGACCCCCAGATGATATATCCGAGTTTGGAGAAATTTTAATTTTTGGTCAAAAAAAAAAAAAAAATTGGTCAAAAAAAACGACAGGCGCGTACCTGTCGTCTTTTTAAAATCGCCTGTTTGGTTTTTGGTCATTTTCTCCAAAACCACCGGCCCGATTTCAACCAAACCTTCTGCGTTGGACTCCCCTCGGACCCCCAGATGATATATCCGAGTTTGGAGAAATTTTAATTTTTGGTCAAAAAAAAAAAAAAAATTGGTCAAAAAAAACGACAGGCGCGTACCTGTCGTCTTTTTAAAATCGCCTGTTTGGTTTTTGGTCATTTTCTCCAAAACCACCGGCCCGATTTCAACCAAACCTTCTGCGTTGGACTCCCCTCGGACCCCCAGATGATATATCCGAGTTTGGAGAAATTTGAGAATTTAATTTTTGGTCAAAAAAAAAAAAAAAATTTGGTCAAAAAAAAACGACAGGCGCGTACCTGTCGTCTTTTTAAAATCGCCTGTTTGGTTTTTGGTCATTTTCTCCAAAACCACCGGCCCGATTTCAACCAAACCTTCTGCGTTGGACTCCCCTCGGACCCCCAGATGATATATCCGAGTTTGGAGAAATTTGAGAATTTAATTTTGGTCAAAAAAAAAAAAAAAATTTGGTCAAAAAAAGACGACAGGCGCGTACCTGTCGTCTTTTTAAAATCGCCTGTTTGGTTTTTGGTCATTTTCTCCAAAACCACCGGCCCGATTTCAACCAAACCTTCTGCGTTGGACTCCCCTCGGACCCCCAGATGATATATCCGAGTTTGGAGAAATTTTAATTTTTGGTCAAAAAAAAAAAAAAAATTTGGTCAAAAAAAGACGACAGGCGCGTACCTGTCGTCTTTTTAAAATCGCCTGTTTGGTTTTTGGTCATTTTCTCCAAAACCACCGGCCCGATTTCAACCAAACCTTCTGCGTTGGACTCCCCTCGGACCCCCAGATGATATATCCGAGTTTGGAGAAATTTTAATTTTTGGTCAAAAAAAAAAAAAAAATTGGTCAAAAAAAAACGACAGGCGCGTACCTGTCGTCTTTTTAAAATCGCCTGTTTGGTTTTTGGTCATTTTCTCCAAAACCACCGGCCCGATTTCAACCAAACCTTCTGCGTTGGACTCCCCTCGGACCCCCAGATGATATATCCGAGTTTGGAGAAATTTTAATTTTTGGTCAAAAAAAAAAAAAAATTTGGTCAAAAAAAGACGACAGGCGCGTACCTGTCGTCTTTTTAAAATCGCCTGTTTGGTTTTTGGTCATTTTCTCCAAAACCACCGGCCCGATTTCAACCAAACCTTCTGCGTTGGACTCCCCTCGGACCCCCAGATGATATATCCGAGTTTGGAGAAATTTTAATTTTTGGTCAAAAAAAAAAAAAAATTTGGTCAAAAAAAGACGACAGGCGCGTACCTGTCGTCTTTTTAAAATCGCCTGTTTGGTTTTTGGTCATTTTCTCCAAAACCACCGGCCCGATTTCAACCAAACCTTCTGCGTTGGACTCCCCTCGGACCCCCAGATGATATATCCGAGTTTGGAGAAATTTGGAGAAATTTTAATTTTTGGTCAAAAAAAAAAAAAAAATTGGTCAAAAAAAAACGACAGGCGCGTACCTGTCGTCTTTTTAAAATCGCCTGTTTGGTTTTTGGTCATTTTCTCCAAAACCACCGGCCCGATTTCAACCAAACCTTCTGCGTTGGACTCCCCTCGGACCCCCAGATGATATATCCGAGTTTGGAGAAATTTTAATTTTTGGTCAAAAAAAAAAAAAAAATTTGGTCAAAAAAAACGACAGGCGCGTACCTGTCGTCTTTTTAAAATCGCCTGTTTGGTTTTTGGTCATTTTCTCCAAAACCACCGGCCCGATTTCAACCAAACCTTCTGCGTTGGACTCCCCTCGGACCCCCAGATGATATATCCGAGTTTGGAGAAATTTGGAGAAATTTTAATTTTTGGTCAAAAAAAAAAAAAAAATTGGTCAAAAAAAAACGACAGGCGCGTACCTGTCGTCTTTTTAAAATCGCCTGTTTGGTTTTTGGTCATTTTCTCCAAAACCACCGGCCCGATTTCAACCAAACCTTCTGCGTTGGACTCCCCTCGGACCCCCAGATGATATATCCGAGTTTGGAGAAATTTTAATTTTTGGTCAAAAAAAAAAAAAAATTTGGTCAAAAAAAACGACAGGCGCGTACCTGTCGTCTTTTTAAAATCGCCTGTTTGGTTTTTGGTCATTTTCTCCAAAACCACCGGCCCGATTTCAACCAAACCTTCTGCGTTGGACTCCCCTCGGACCCCCAGATGATATATCCGAGTTTGGAGAAATTTTAATTTTTGGTCAAAAAAAAAAAAAAAATTTGGTCAAAAAAAACGACAGGCGCGTACCTGTCGTCTTTTTAAAATCGCCTGTTTGGTTTTTGGTCATTTTCTCCAAAACCACCGGCCCGATTTCAACCAAACCTTCTGCGTTGGACTCCCCTCGGACCCCCAGATGATATATCCGAGTTTGGAGAAATTTTAATTTTTGGTCAAAAAAAAAAAAAAAATTGGTCAAAAAAAACGACAGGCGCGTACCTGTCGTCTTTTTAAAATCGCCTGTTTGGTTTTTGGTCATTTTCTCCAAAACCACCGGCCCGATTTCAACCAAACCTTCTGCGTTGGACTCCCCTCGGACCCCCAGATGATATATCCGAGTTTGGAGAAATTTTAATTTTTGGTCAAAAAAAAAAAAAAAATTGGTCAAAAAAAAACGACAGGCGCGTACCTGTCGTCTTTTTAAAATCGCCTGTTTGGTTTTTGGTCATTTTCTCCAAAACCACCGGCCCGATTTCAACCAAACCTTCTGCGTTGGACTCCCCTCGGACCCCCAGATGATATATCCGAGTTTGGAGAAATTTTAATTTTTGGTCAAAAAAAAAAAAAAAATTGGTCAAAAAAAAACGACAGGCGCGTACCTGTCGTCTTTTTAAAATCGCCTGTTTGGTTTTTGGTCATTTTCTCCAAAACCACCGGCCCGATTTCAACCAAACCTTCTGCGTTGGACTCCCCTCGGACCCCCAGATGATATATCCGAGTTTGGAGAAATTTGAGAAATTTATTTTGGTCAAAAAAAAAAAAAAAATTTGGTCAAAAAAAAACGACAGGCGCGTACCTGTCGTCTTTTTAAAATCGCCTGTTTGGTTTTTGGTCATTTTCTCCAAAACCACCGGCCCGATTTCAACCAAACCTTCTGCGTTGGACTCCCCTCGGACCCCCAGATGATATATCCGAGTTTGGAGAAATTTTAATTTTTGGTCAAAAAAAAAAAAAAATTTGGTAAAAAAAAAACGACAGGCGCGTACCTGTCGTCTTTTTAAAATCGCCTGTTTGGTTTTTGGTCATTTTCTCCAAAACCACCGGCCCGATTTCAACCAAACCTTCTGCGTTGGACTCCCCTCGGACCCCCAGATGATATATCCGAGTTTGGAGAAATTTTAATTTTTGGTCAAAAAAAAAAAAAAAAATTGGTCAAAAAAAACGACAGGCGCGTACCTGTCGTCTTTTTAAAATCGCCTGTTTGGTTTTTGGTCATTTTCTCCAAAACCACCGGCCCGATTTCAACCAAACCTTCTGCGTTGGACTCCCCTCGGACCCCCAGATGATATATCCGAGTTTGGAGAAATTTGAGAAATTTAATTTTTGGTCAAAAAAAAAAAAAAAATTTGGTCAAAAAAAAAACGACAGGCGCGTACCTGTCGTCTTTTTAAAATCGCCTGTTTGGTTTTTGGTCATTTTCTCCAAAACCACCGGCCCGATTTCAACCAAACCTTCTGCGTTGGACTCCCCTCGGACCCCCAGATGATATATCCGAGTTTGGAGAAATTTTAATTTTTGGTCAAAAAAAAAAAAAAAATTGGTCAAAAAAAAACGACAGGCGCGTACCTGTCGTCTTTTTAAAATCGCCTGTTTGGTTTTTGGTCATTTTCTCCAAAACCACCGGCCCGATTTCAACCAAACCTTCTGCGTTGGACTCCCCTCGGACCCCCAGATGATATATCCGAGTTTGGAGAAATTTTAATTTTTGGTCAAAAAAAAAAAAAAATTGGTCAAAAAAAAACGACAGGCGCGTACCTGTCGTCTTTTTAAAATCGCCTGTTTGGTTTTTGGTCATTTTCTCCAAAACCACCGGCCCGATTTCAACCAAACCTTCTGCGTTGGACTCCCCTCGGACCCCCAGATGATATATCCGAGTTTGGAGAAATTTTAATTTTTGGTCAAAAAAAAAAAAAAAATTGGTCAAAAAAAACGACAGGCGCGTACCTGTCGTCTTTTTAAAATCGCCTGTTTGGTTTTTGGTCATTTTCTCCAAAACCACCGGCCCGATTTCAACCAAACCTTCTGCGTTGGACTCCCCTCGGACCCCCAGATGATATATCCGAGTTTGGAGAAATTTTAATTTTTGGTCAAAAAAAAAAAAAAAATTTGGTCAAAAAAAACGACAGGCGCGTACCTGTCGTCTTTTTAAAATCGCCTGTTTGGTTTTTGGTCATTTTCTCCAAAACCACCGGCCCGATTTCAACCAAACCTTCTGCGTTGGACTCCCCTCGGACCCCCAGATGATATATCCGAGTTTGGAGAAATTTGAGAAATTTATTTTGGTCAAAAAAAAAAAAAAAATTTGGTCAAAAAAAGACGACAGGCGCGTACCTGTCGTCTTTTTAAAATCGCCTGTTTGGTTTTTGGTCATTTTCTCCAAAACCACCGGCCCGATTTCAACCAAACCTTCTGCGTTGGACTCCCCTCGGACCCCCAGATGATATATCCGAGTTTGGAGAAATTTGAGAAATTTTAATTTTTGGTCAAAAAAAAAAAAAAAATTGGTCAAAAAAAGACGACAGGCGCGTACCTGTCGTCTTTTTAAAATCGCCTGTTTGGTTTTTGGTCATTTTCTCCAAAACCACCGGCCCGATTTCAACCAAACCTTCTGCGTTGGACTCCCCTCGGACCCCCAGATGATATATCCGAGTTTGGAGAAATTTTAATTTTTGGTCAAAAAAAAAAAAAAAATTGGTCAAAAAAAAACGACAGGCGCGTACCTGTCGTCTTTTTAAAATCGCCTGTTTGGTTTTTGGTCATTTTCTCCAAAACCACCGGCCCGATTTCAACCAAACCTTCTGCGTTGGACTCCCCTCGGACCCCCAGATGATATATCCGAGTTTGGAGAAATTTTAATTTTTGGTCAAAAAAAAAAAAAAAATTTGGTCAAAAAAAACGACAGGCGCGTACCTGTCGTCTTTTTAAAATCGCCTGTTTGGTTTTTGGTCATTTTCTCCAAAACCACCGGCCCGATTTCAACCAAACCTTCTGCGTTGGACTCCCCTCGGACCCCCAGATGATATATCCGAGTTTGGAGAAATTTTAATTTTTGGTCAAAAAAAAAAAAAAAATTTGGTCAAAAAAAAACGACAGGCGCGTACCTGTCGTCTTTTTAAAATCGCCTGTTTGGTTTTTGGTCATTTTCTCCAAAACCACCGGCCCGATTTCAACCAAACCTTCTGCGTTGGACTCCCCTCGGACCCCCAGATGATATATCCGAGTTTGGAGAAATTTTAATTTTTGGTCAAAAAAAAAAAAAAAATTGGTCAAAAAAAAACGACAGGCGCGTACCTGTCGTCTTTTTAAAATCGCCTGTTTGGTTTTTGGTCATTTTCTCCAAAACCACCGGCCCGATTTCAACCAAACCTTCTGCGTTGGACTCCCCTCGGACCCCCAGATGATATATCCGAGTTTGGAGAAATTTTAATTTTTGGTCAAAAAAAAAAAAAAATTTGGTCAAAAAAAGACGACAGGCGCGTACCTGTCGTCTTTTTAAAATCGCCTGTTTGGTTTTTGGTCATTTTCTCCAAAACCACCGGCCCGATTTCAACCAAACCTTCTGCGTTGGACTCCCCTCGGACCCCCAGATGATATATCCGAGTTTGGAGAAATTGGAGAAATTTAATTTTTGGTCAAAAAAAAAAAAAAAATTTGGTCAAAAAAAAACGACAGGCGCGTACCTGTCGTCTTTTTAAAATCGCCTGTTTGGTTTTTGGTCATTTTCTCCAAAACCACCGGCCCGATTTCAACCAAACCTTCTGCGTTGGACTCCCCTCGGACCCCCAGATGATATATCCGAGTTTGGAGAAATTTTAATTTTTGGTCAAAAAAAAAAAAAAAATTGGTCAAAAAAAAACGACAGGCGCGTACCTGTCGTCTTTTTAAAATCGCCTGTTTGGTTTTTGGTCATTTTCTCCAAAACCACCGGCCCGATTTCAACCAAACCTTCTGCGTTGGACTCCCCTCGGACCCCCAGATGATATATCCGAGTTTGGAGAAATTTGAGAAATTTTAATTTTGGTCAAAAAAAAAAAAAAAATTTGGTCAAAAAAAGACGACAGGCGCGTACCTGTCGTCTTTTTAAAATCGCCTGTTTGGTTTTTGGTCATTTTCTCCAAAACCACCGGCCCGATTTCAACCAAACCTTCTGCGTTGGACTCCCCTCGGACCCCCAGATGATATATCCGAGTTTGGAGAAATTTTAATTTTTGGTCAAAAAAAAAAAAAAAATTGGTCAAAAAAAAGACGACAGGCGCGTACCTGTCGTCTTTTTAAAATCGCCTGTTTGGTTTTTGGTCATTTTCTCCAAAACCACCGGCCCGATTTCAACCAAACCTTCTGCGTTGGACTCCCCTCGGACCCCCAGATGATATATCCGAGTTTGGAGAAATTTGAGAATTTATTTTGGTCAAAAAAAAAAAAAAATTTGGTCAAAAAAAAACGACAGGCGCGTACCTGTCGTCTTTTTAAAATCGCCTGTTTGGTTTTTGGTCATTTTCTCCAAAACCACCGGCCCGATTTCAACCAAACCTTCTGCGTTGGACTCCCCTCGGACCCCCAGATGATATATCCGAGTTTGGAGAAATTTTAATTTTTGGTCAAAAAAAAAAAAAAAATTGGTCAAAAAAAAACGACAGGCGCGTACCTGTCGTCTTTTTAAAATCGCCTGTTTGGTTTTTGGTCATTTTCTCCAAAACCACCGGCCCGATTTCAACCAAACCTTCTGCGTTGGACTCCCCTCGGACCCCCAGATGATATATCCGAGTTTGGAGAAATTTTAATTTTTGGTCAAAAAAAAAAAAAAAAATTGGTCAAAAAAAACGACAGGCGCGTACCTGTCGTCTTTTTAAAATCGCCTGTTTGGTTTTTGGTCATTTTCTCCAAAACCACCGGCCCGATTTCAACCAAACCTTCTGCGTTGGACTCCCCTCGGACCCCCAGATGATATATCCGAGTTTGGAGAAATTTGGAGAAATTTAATTTTTGGTCAAAAAAAAAAAAAAATTTGGTCAAAAAAAGACGACAGGCGCGTACCTGTCGTCTTTTTAAAATCGCCTGTTTGGTTTTTGGTCATTTTCTCCAAAACCACCGGCCCGATTTCAACCAAACCTTCTGCGTTGGACTCCCCTCGGACCCCCAGATGATATATCCGAGTTTGGAGAAATTTTAATTTTTGGTCAAAAAAAAAAAAAAAATTTGGTCAAAAAAAGACGACAGGCGCGTACCTGTCGTCTTTTTAAAATCGCCTGTTTGGTTTTTGGTCATTTTCTCCAAAACCACCGGCCCGATTTCAACCAAACCTTCTGCGTTGGACTCCCCTCGGACCCCCAGATGATATATCCGAGTTTGGAGAAATTTTAATTTTTGGTCAAAAAAAAAAAAAAAAATTGGTCAAAAAAAGACGACAGGCGCGTACCTGTCGTCTTTTTAAAATCGCCTGTTTGGTTTTTGGTCATTTTCTCCAAAACCACCGGCCCGATTTCAACCAAACCTTCTGCGTTGGACTCCCCTCGGACCCCCAGATGATATATCCGAGTTTGGAGAAATTTTAATTTTTGGTCAAAAAAAAAAAAAAAATTTGGTCAAAAAAAACGACAGGCGCGTACCTGTCGTCTTTTTAAAATCGCCTGTTTGGTTTTTGGTCATTTTCTCCAAAACCACCGGCCCGATTTCAACCAAACCTTCTGCGTTGGACTCCCCTCGGACCCCCAGATGATATATCCGAGTTTGGAGAAATTTTAATTTTTGGTCAAAAAAAAAAAAAAAATTGGTCAAAAAAAGACGACAGGCGCGTACCTGTCGTCTTTTTAAAATCGCCTGTTTGGTTTTTGGTCATTTTCTCCAAAACCACCGGCCCGATTTCAACCAAACCTTCTGCGTTGGACTCCCCTCGGACCCCCAGATGATATATCCGAGTTTGGAGAATTTGGAGAAATTTTAATTTTTGGTCAAAAAAAAAAAAAAAATTTGGTCAAAAAAAAACGACAGGCGCGTACCTGTCGTCTTTTTAAAATCGCCTGTTTGGTTTTTGGTCATTTTCTCCAAAACCACCGGCCCGATTTCAACCAAACCTTCTGCGTTGGACTCCCCTCGGACCCCCAGATGATATATCCGAGTTTGGAGAAATTTTAATTTTTGGTCAAAAAAAAAAAAAAATTTGGTCAAAAAAAGACGACAGGCGCGTACCTGTCGTCTTTTTAAAATCGCCTGTTTGGTTTTTGGTCATTTTCTCCAAAACCACCGGCCCGATTTCAACCAAACCTTCTGCGTTGGACTCCCCTCGGACCCCCAGATGATATATCCGAGTTTGGAGAAATTTGAGAAATTTTTTGGTCAAAAAAAAAAAAAAAATTTGGTCAAAAAAAAACGACAGGCGCGTACCTGTCGTCTTTTTAAAATCGCCTGTTTGGTTTTTGGTCATTTTCTCCAAAACCACCGGCCCGATTTCAACCAAACCTTCTGCGTTGGACTCCCCTCGGACCCCCAGATGATATATCCGAGTTTGGAGAAATTTTAATTTTTGGTCAAAAAAAAAAAAAAAATTGGTCAAAAAAAGACGACAGGCGCGTACCTGTCGTCTTTTTAAAATCGCCTGTTTGGTTTTTGGTCATTTTCTCCAAAACCACCGGCCCGATTTCAACCAAACCTTCTGCGTTGGACTCCCCTCGGACCCCCAGATGATATATCCGAGTTTGGAGAAATTTTAATTTTTGGTCAAAAAAAAAAAAAAATTTGGTCAAAAAAAGACGACAGGCGCGTACCTGTCGTCTTTTTAAAATCGCCTGTTTGGTTTTTGGTCATTTTCTCCAAAACCACCGGCCCGATTTCAACCAAACCTTCTGCGTTGGACTCCCCTCGGACCCCCAGATGATATATCCGAGTTTGGAGAAATTTGAGAAATTTATTTTGGTCAAAAAAAAAAAAAAAATTGGTCAAAAAAAACGACAGGCGCGTACCTGTCGTCTTTTTAAAATCGCCTGTTTGGTTTTTGGTCATTTTCTCCAAAACCACCGGCCCGATTTCAACCAAACCTTCTGCGTTGGACTCCCCTCGGACCCCCAGATGATATATCCGAGTTTGGAGAAATTTTAATTTTTTGGTCAAAAAAAAAAAAAAATTTGGTCAAAAAAAAGACGACAGGCGCGTACCTGTCGTCTTTTTAAAATCGCCTGTTTGGTTTTTGGTCATTTTCTCCAAAACCACCGGCCCGATTTCAACCAAACCTTCTGCGTTGGACTCCCCTCGGACCCCCAGATGATATATCCGAGTTTGGAGAAATTTGAAATTTTTTTGGTCAAAAAAAAAAAAAAAATTTGGTCAAAAAAAAACGACAGGCGCGTACCTGTCGTCTTTTTAAAATCGCCTGTTTGGTTTTTGGTCATTTTCTCCAAAACCACCGGCCCGATTTCAACCAAACCTTCTGCGTTGGACTCCCCTCGGACCCCCAGATGATATATCCGAGTTTGGAGAAATTTGAGAATTTTTTGGTCAAAAAAAAAAAAAAAATTTGGTCAAAAAAAAACGACAGGCGCGTACCTGTCGTCTTTTTAAAATCGCCTGTTTGGTTTTTGGTCATTTTCTCCAAAACCACCGGCCCGATTTCAACCAAACCTTCTGCGTTGGACTCCCCTCGGACCCCCAGATGATATATCCGAGTTTGGAGAAATTTGAGAAATTTATTTTGGTCAAAAAAAAAAAAAAAATTTGGTCAAAAAAAAACGACAGGCGCGTACCTGTCGTCTTTTTAAAATCGCCTGTTTGGTTTTTGGTCATTTTCTCCAAAACCACCGGCCCGATTTCAACCAAACCTTCTGCGTTGGACTCCCCTCGGACCCCCAGATGATATATCCGAGTTTGGAGAAATTTGGAGAATTTTAATTTTTGGTCAAAAAAAAAAAAAAAATTGGTCAAAAAAAACGACAGGCGCGTACCTGTCGTCTTTTTAAAATCGCCTGTTTGGTTTTTGGTCATTTTCTCCAAAACCACCGGCCCGATTTCAACCAAACCTTCTGCGTTGGACTCCCCTCGGACCCCCAGATGATATATCCGAGTTTGGAGAAATTTGGAGAAATTTATTTTGGTCAAAAAAAAAAAAAAAATTTGGTCAAAAAAAGACGCCAGGCGCGTACCTGTCGTCTTTTTAAAATCGCCTGTTTGGTTTTTGGTCATTTTCTCCAAAACCACCGGCCCGATTTCAACCAAACCTTCTGCGTTGGACTCCCCTCGGACCCCCAGATGATATATCCGAGTTTGGAGAAATTTTAATTTTTGGTCAAAAAAAAAAAAAAATTTGGTCAAAAAAAGACGACAGGCGCGTACCTGTCGTCTTTTAAAATCGCCTGTTTGGTTTTTGGTCATTTTCTCCAAAACCACCGGCCCGATTTCAACCAAACCTTCTGCGTTGGACTCCCCTCGGACCCCCAGATGATATATCCGAGTTTGGAGAAATTTGGAGAAATTTATTTTGGTCAAAAAAAAAAAAAAAAATTGGTCAAAAAAAGACGCCAGGCGCGTACCTGTCGTCTTTTTAAAATCGCCTGTTTGGTTTTTGGTCATTTTCTCCAAAACCACCGGCCCGATTTCAACCAAACCTTCTGCGTTGGACTCCCCTCGGACCCCCAGATGATATATCCGAGTTTGGAGAAATTTTAATTTTTGGTCAAAAAAAAAAAAAAAAATTGGTCAAAAAAAAGACGACAGGCGCGTACCTGTCGTCTTTTTAAAATCGCCTGTTTGGTTTTTGGTCATTTTCTCCAAAACCACCGGCCCGATTTCAACCAAACCTTCTGCGTTGGACTCCCCTCGGACCCCCAGATGATATATCCGAGTTTGGAGAAATTTTAATTTTTGGTCAAAAAAAAAAAAAAATTTGGTCAAAAAAAACGACAGGCGCGTACCTGTCGTCTTTTTAAAATCGCCTGTTTGGTTTTTGGTCATTTTCTCCAAAACCACCGGCCCGATTTCAACCAAACCTTCTGCGTTGGACTCCCCTCGGACCCCCAGATGATATATCCGAGTTTGGAGAAATTTTGAATTTTTGGTCAAAAAAAAAAAAAAATTGGTCAAAAAAAGACGACAGGCGCGTACCTGTCGTCTTTTTAAAATCGCCTGTTTGGTTTTTGGTCATTTTCTCCAAAACCACCGGCCCGATTTCAACCAAACCTTCTGCGTTGGACTCCCCTCGGACCCCCAGATGATATATCCGAGTTTGGAGAAATTTTAATTTTTGGTATAAAAAAAAAAAAAATTGTCAAAAAAAAGACGACAGGCGCGTACCTGTCGTCTTTTAAAATCGCCTGTTTGGTTTTTGGTCATTTTCTCCAAAACCACCGGCCCGATTTCAACCAAACCTTCTGCGTTGGACTCCCCTCGGACCCCCAGATGATATATCCGAGTTTTGGAGAAATTTTAATTTTTGGTAAAAAAAAAAAAAAAATTGGTCAAAAAAAGACGACAGGCGCGTACCTGTCGTCTTTTTAAAATCGCCTGTTTGGTTTTTGGTCATTTTCTCCAAAACCACCGCTCGATTTCAACCAAACCTTCTGCGTTGGACTCCCCTCGGACCCCAGATGATATATCCGAGTTTGGAGAAATTTTAATTTTTTGGTCAAAAAAAAAAAAAAAATTTGGTCAAAAAAAGAACGACAGGCGCGTACCTGTCGTCTTTTAAAATCGCCTGTTTGGTTTTTGGTCATTTTCTCCAAAACCACCGGCCCGATTTCAACCAAACCTTCTGCGTTGGACTCCCCTCGGACCCCCAGATGATATATCCGAGTTTGGAGAAATTTTAATTTTTGGTCAAAAAAAAAAAAAAAATTGGTCAAAAAAAGACGACAGGCGCGTACCTGTCGTCTTTTTAAAATCGCCTGTTTGGTTTTTGGGTCATTTTCTCCAAAACCACCGGCCCGATTTCAACCAAACCTTCTGCGTTGGACTCCCCTCGGACCCCCAGATGATATATCCGAGTTTGGAGAAATTTTAATTTTTGGTAAAAAAAAAAAAAAAATTGGTCAAAAAAAGACGACAGGCGCGTACCTGTCGTCTTTTTAAAATCGCCTGTTTGGTTTTTGGTCATTTTCTCCAAAACCACCGGCCCGATTTCAACCAAACCTTCTGCGTTGGACTCCCCTCGGACCCCCAGATGATATATCCGAGTTTGGAGAAATTTTAATTTTTGGTAAAAAAAAAAAAAAAAAATTGGTCAAAAAAAGACGACAGGCGCGTACCTGTCGTCTTTTTAAAATCGCCTGTTTGGTTTTTGGTCATTTTCTCCAAAACCACCGGCCCGATTTCAACCAAACCTTCTGCGTTGGACTCCCCTCGGACCCCCAGATGATATATCCGAGTTTGGAGAAATTTTAATTTTTGGTCAAAAAAAAAAAAAAATTGGTCAAAAAAAGACGACAGGCGCGTACCTGTCGTCTTTTTAAAATCGCCTGTTTGGTTTTTGGTCATTTTCTCCAAAACCACCGGCCCGATTTCAACCAAACCTTCTGCGTTGGACTCCCCTCGGACCCCCAGATGATATATCGAGTTTGGAGAAATTTTAAATTTTTGGTCAAAAAAAAAAAAAAAAATTTGGTCAAAAAAAAACGACAGGCGCGTACCTGTCGTCTTTTTAAAATCGCCTGTTTGGTTTTTGGTCATTTTCCTCCAAAACCACCGGCCCGATTCAACCAAACCTTCTGCGTTGGACTCCCCTCGGACCCCCAGATGATATATCCGAGTTTGGAGAAATTTTAATTTTGGTCAAAAAAAAAAAAAAAATTTGGTCAAAAAAGAAGACAGGCGCGTATCCTGTCGTCTTTTTAAAATCGCCTGTTGGTTTTTGGTCATTTTCTCCAAAACCACCGGCCCGATTTCAACCAAACCTTCTGCGTTGGACTCCCTCGGACCCCCAGATGATTATCCGAGTTTGGAGAAATTTTAATTTTTGGTCAAAAAAAAAAAAAATTTGGTCAAAAAAAACGACAGGCGCGTACCTGTCGTCTTTTTAAAATCGCCTGTTTGTTTTTGGTCATTTTCTCCAAAACCACCGCCCGATTTCAACCAAACCTTCTGCGTTGGACTCCCCTCGGACCCCCAGATGATATATCCGAGTTTGGAGAAATTTTAATTTTGGTATAAAAAAAAAAAAAATTTGGTCAAAAAAAACGACAGGCGCGTACCTGTCGTCTTTTTAAAATCGCCTGTTTGGTTTTGGTCATTTTCTCCAAAACCACCGCCCGATTTCAACCAAACCTTCTGCGTTGGACTCCCCTCGGACCCCCAGATGATATATCCGAGTTTGGAGAAATTTTAATTTTTGGTCAAAAAAAAAAAAAAAAAATTGGTCAAAAAAAAGACGACAGGCGCGTACCTGTCGTCTTTTTAAAATCGCCTGTTTGGTTTTTGGTCATTTTCTCCAAAACCACCGCCCGATTTCAACCAAACCTTCTGCGTTGGACTCCCCTCGGACCCCCAGATGATATATCCGAGTTTGGAGAAATTTTAATTTTTGGTCAAAAAAAAAAAAAAATTTGGTCAAAAAAAGACGACAGGCGCGTACCTGTCGTCTTTTTAAAATCGCCTGTTTGGTTTTTGGTCATTTTCTCCAAAACCACCGCCCGATTTCAACCAAACCTTCTGCGTTGGACTCCCCTCGGACCCCCAGATGATATATCCGAGTTTGGAGAAATTTTAATTTTGGTATAAAAAAAAAAAAAAAATTGGTCAAAAAAAGACGACAGGCGCGTACCTGTCGTCTTTTTAAAATCGCCTGTTTGGTTTTTGGTCATTTTCTCCAAAACCACCGCCCGATTTCAACCAAACCTTCTGCGTTGGACTCCCTCGACCCCAGATGATATATCCGAGTTGGAGAAATTTGTAGAAATTTTAATTTTTGGTCAAAAAAAAAAAAAAAATTTGGTCAAAAAAAACGACAGGCGCGTACCTGTCGTCTTTTTAAAATCGCCTGTTTTGGTTTTTGGTCATTTTCTCCAAAACCACCGGCCCGATTTCAACCAAACCTTCTGCGTTGGACTCCCCTCGGACCCCCAGATGATATATCGAGTTTGGAGAAATTTGGAGAAATTTTAATTTTTGGTCAAAAAAAAAAAAAAATTTGGTCAAAATAAAACGACAGGCGCGTCGTCTTTTTAAAATCGCCTGTTTGGTTTTTGGTCATTTTCTCCAAAACCACCGGCCCGATTTCAACCAAACCTTCTGCGTTGGACTCCCCTCGGACCCCCAGATGATATATCCGAGTTTGGAGAAATTTGGAGAAATTTTAATTTTTGGTAAAAAAAAATAAATAAATTGGTCAAAAAAACGACAGGCGCGTACCTGTCGTCTTTTTAAAATCGCCCGTTTGGTTTTTGGTCATTTTCTCCAAAACCACCGGCCCGATTTCAACCAAACCTTCTGCGTTGGACTCCCCTCGGACCCCCAGACGATATATCCGAGTTTGGAGAAATTTTAATTTTGGTCAAAAAAAAAAAAAAATTTGGTCAAAAAAAAACGACAGGCGCGTACCTGTCGTCTTTTTAAAATCGCCTGTTTGGTTTTTGGTCATTTTCTCCAAAACCACCGGCCCGATTTCAACCAAACCTTCTGCGTTGGACTCCCCTCGGACCCCCAGATGATATATCCGAGTTTGGAGAAATTTTAAATTTTGGTCAAAAAAAAAAAAAAATTTGGTCAAAAAAAAACGACAGGCGCGTACCTGTCGTCTTTTTAAAATCGCCTGTTTGGTTTTTGGTCATTTTCTCCAAAACCACCGGCCCGATTTCAACCAAACCTTCTGCGTTGGACTCCCCTCGGACCCCCAGATGATATATCCGAGTTTGGAGAAATTTGGAGAAATTTTAATTTTTGGTCAAAAAAAAAAAAAAATTTGGTCAAAAAAAAACCTGTCGTCTTTTTAAAATCGCCTGTTTGGTTTTTGGTCATTTTCTCCAAAACCACCGGCCCGATTTCAACCAAACCTTCTGCGTTGGACTCCCCTCGGACCCCCAGATGATATATCGAGTTTGGAGAAATTTAAATTTAATTTTTGGTCAAAAAAAAAAAAAAATTTGGTCAAAAAAAAACGACAGGCGCGTACCTGTCGTCTTTTTAAAATCGCCTGTTTGGTTTTTGGTCATTTTCTCCAAAACCACCGGCCCGATTTCAACCAAACCTTCTGCGTTGGACTCCCCTCGGACCCCCAGATGATATATCCGAGTTTGGAGAAATTTGGAGAAATTTTAATTTTTGGTCAAAAAAAAAAAAAAAATTTGGTCAAAAAAAACGACAGGCGCGTACCTGTCGTCTTTTTAAAATCGCCTGTTTGGTTTTTGGTCATTTTCTCCAAAACCACCGGCCCGATTTCAACCAAACCTTCTGCGTTGGACTCCCCTCGGACCCCCAGATGATATATCCGAGTTTGGAGAAATTTTAATTTTTGTCAAAAAAAAAAAAAAATTGGTCAAAAAAAAACGACAGGCGCGTACCTGTCGTCTTTTTAAAATCGCCTGTTTGGTTTTTGGTCATTTTCTCCAAAACCACCGGCCCGATTTCAACCAAACCTTCTGCGTTGGACTCCCCTCGGACCCCCAGATGATATATCCGAGTTTGGAGAAATTTTAATTTTTGGTCAAAAAAAAAAAAAAATTTGGTCAAAAAAAACGACAGGCGCGTACCTGTCGTCTTTTTAAAATCGCCTGTTTGGTTTTTGGTCATTTTCTCCAAAACCACCGGCCCGATTTCAACCAAACCTTCTGCGTTGGACTCCCCTCGGACCCCCAGATGATATATCCGAGTTTGGAGAAATTTGGAGAAATTTTAATTTTTGGTCAAAAAAAAAAAAAAAAATTGGTCAAAAAAAACGACAGGCGCGTACCTGTCGTCTTTTTAAAATCGCCTGTTTGGTTTTTGGTCATTTTCTCCAAAACCACCGGCCCGATTTCAACCAAACCTTCTGCGTTGGACTCCCCTCGGACCCCCAGATGATATATCCGAGTTTGGAGAAATTGAAAATTTTAATTTTTGGTCAAAAAAAAAAAAAAATTTGGTCAAAAAAAACGACAGGCGCGTACCTGTCGTCTTTTTAAAATCGCCTGTTTGGTTTTTGGTCATTTTCTCCAAAACCACCGGCCCGATTTCAACCAAACCTTCTGCGTTGGACTCCCCTCGGACCCCCAGATGATATATCCGAGTTTGGAGAAATTTTAAATTTTTGGTCAAAAAAAAAAAAAAATTTGGTCAAAAAAAAACGACAGGCGCGTACCTGTCGTCTTTTTAAAATCGCCTGTTTGGTTTTTGGTCATTTTCTCCAAAACCACCGGCCCGATTTCAACCAAACCTTCTGCGTTGGACTCCCCTCGGACCCCCAGATGATATATCCGAGTTTGGAGAAATTTTAATTTTTGGTCAAAAAAAAAAAAAAATTTGGTCAAAAAAAACGACAGGCGCGTACCTGTCGTCTTTTTAAAATCGCCTGTTTGGTTTTTGGTCATTTTCTCCAAAACCACCGGCCCGATTTCAACCAAACCTTCTGCGTTGGACTCCCCTCGGACCCCCAGATGATATATCGAGTTTGGAGAAATTTTAATTTTCGTCAAAAAAAAAAAAAAAATTTGGTCAAAAAAAAACGACAGGCGCGTACCTGTCGTCTTTTTAAAATCGCCTGTTTGGTTTTTGGTCATTTTCTCCAAAACCACCGGCCCGATTTCAACCAAACCTTCTGCGTTGGACTCCCCTCGGACCCCCAGATGATATATCCGAGTTTGGAGAAATTTGGAGAAATTTTAATTTTTGGTCAAAAAAAAAAAAAAATTGGTCAAAAAAAACGACAGGCGCGTACCTGTCGTCTTTTTAAAATCGCCTGTTTGGTTTTTGGTCATTTTCTCCAAAACCACCGGCCCGATTTCAACCAAACCTTCTGCGTTGGACTCCCCTCGGACCCCCAGATGATATATCGAGTTTGGAGAAATTTTAAATTTTTGTCAAAAAAAAAAAAAAATTTGGTCAAAAAAAAACGACAGGCGCGTACCTGTCGTCTTTTTAAAATCGCCTGTTTGGTTTTTGGTCATTTTCTCCAAAACCACCGGCCCGATTTCAACCAAACCTTCTGCGTTGGACTCCCCTCGGACCCCCAGATGATATATCCGAGTTTGGAGAAATTTGGAGAAATTTTAATTTTTGGTCAAAAAAAAAAAAAAATTGGTCAAAAAAAAAACGCTGTCGTCTTTTTAAAATCGCCTGTTTGGTTTTTGGTCATTTTCTCCAAAACCACCGGCCCGATTTCAACCAAACCTTCTGCGTTGGACTCCCCTCGGACCCCCAGATGATATATCCGAGTTTGGAGAAATTTTAATTTTTGTTAAAAAAAAAAAAAAATTTGGTCAAAAAAAAAAACGACAGGCGCGTACCTGTCGTCTTTTTAAAATCGCCTGTTTGGTTTTTGGTCATTTTCTCCAAAACCACCGGCCCGATTTCAACCAAACCTTCTGCGTTGGACTCCCCTCGGACCCCCAGATGATATATCGAGTTTGGAGAAATTTTAATTTTTGTCAAAAAAAAAAAAAAATTTGGTCAAAAAAAAACGACAGGCGCGTACCTGTCGTCTTTTTAAAATCGCCTGTTTGGTTTTTGGTCATTTTCTCCAAAACCACCGGCCCGATTTCAACCAAACCTTCTGCGTTGGACTCCCCTCGGACCCCCAGATGATATATCCGAGTTTGGAGAAATTTGGAGAAATTTTAATTTTTGGTCAAAAAAAAAAAAAAAATTGGTCAAAAAAAAACCTGTCGTCTTTTTAAAATCGCCTGTTTGGTTTTTGGTCATTTTCTCCAAAACCACCGGCCCGATTTCAACCAAACCTTCTGCGTTGGACTCCCCTCGGACCCCCAGATGATATATCGAGTTTGGAGAAATTTGGAGAAATTTTAATTTTTGGTCAAAAAAAAAAAAAAATTTGGTCAAAAAAAAACGACAGGCGCGTACCTGTCGTCTTTTTAAAATCGCCTGTTTGGTTTTTGGTCATTTTCTCCAAAACCACCGGCCCGATTTCAACCAAACCTTCTGCGTTGGACTCCCCTCGGACCCCCAGATGATATATCCGAGTTTGGAGAAATTTGGAGAAATTTTAATTTTTGGTCAAAAAAAAAAAAAAAATTTGGTCAAAAAAAACGACAGGCGCGTACCTGTCGTCTTTTTAAAATCGCCTGTTTGGTTTTTGGTCATTTTCTCCAAAACCACCGGCCCGATTTCAACCAAACCTTCTGCGTTGGACTCCCCTCGGACCCCCAGATGATATATCGAGTTTGGAGAAATTTTAAATTTTTGGTCAAAAAAAAAAAAAAATTTGGTCAAAAAAAAACGACAGGCGCGTACCTTTTTTTTTCAAAAATGGCCTCTGCGTTTTTGGTCTTTCTTCTCCAAAACACCGGCCCGATTCAACTGAAACTTCTGGCGTTGGACTCCCCTCGGACCACCCATATGAGTATATCCGAGTTTGGAGAAATTTTAATTTTTGTCAAAAAAAAAAAAAAAAATTGTCAAAAAAAAAACGGACAGGCGCGTACCTGTCGTCTTTTTAAAATCGCCTGTTTGGTTTTTGGTCATTTTCTCCAAAACCACCGGCCCGATTTCAAACCAAACCTTCTGCGTTGGACTCCCCTCGGACCCCCAGATGATATATCGAGTTTGGAGAAATTTTAAATTTTTCTGTCAAAAAAAAAAAAAATTGGTCAAAAAAAAAACGACAGGCGCGTACCTGTCGTCTTTTTAAAATCGCTGTTTGGTTTTTGGTCATTTTCTCCAAAACCACCGGCCCGATTTCAACCAAACCTTCTGCGTTGGACTCCCCTCGGACCCCCAGATGATATATCCGATTTTGGAGAAATTTGGAGAAATTTAATTTTTGGTCAAAAAAAAAAAAAAAATTTGGTCAAAATAAAACGACAGGCGCGTACCTGTCGTCTTTTTAAAATCGCCTGTTTGGTTTTTGGTCATTTTCTCCAAAACCACCGGCCCGATTTCAACCAAACTTCTGCTTGGACTCCCCTCGGACCCCCAGATGATATATTCGAGTTTGGAGAAATTTTAATTTTTTGGTCAAAAAAAAAAAAAATTTGGTCAAAAAAAACGACAGGCGCGATACCTGTCGTCTTTTTAAAATCGCCTGTTTGGTTTTTGGTCATTTTTCTCCAAAACCACCGGCCCCGATTCAACCAAACCTTCTGCGTTGGACTCCCCTCGGACCCCAGATGATATATCGAGTTTGGAGAAATTTTTAATTTTTCGTCAAAAAAAAAAAAAAAATTTGGTCAAAAAAAAACGACAGGCGCGTACCTGTCGTCTTTTTAAAATCGCCTGTTT
The DNA here is from genome assembly GCF_905171665.1 of Trachurus trachurus. Classification (NCBI taxonomy): domain Eukaryota; kingdom Metazoa; phylum Chordata; class Actinopteri; order Carangiformes; family Carangidae; genus Trachurus; species Trachurus trachurus. Next base: position 39,368 of record NW_028155192.1, on the reverse strand, counting down.
GGTTTTTGGTCATTTTCTCCAAAACCACCGGCCCGATTTCAACCAAACCTTCTGCGTTGGACTCCCCTCGGGACCCCCAGATGATATATCGAGTTTGGAGAAATTTGGAGAAATTTTAATTTTTGTCAAAAAAAAAAAAAAAATTTGGTCAAAAAAGACGACAGGAGCGTACCTGTCGTCTTTTAAAATCGCCTGTTTGGTTTTTGGTCATTTTCTCCAAAACCACCGGCCCGATTTCAACCAAACCTTCTGCGTTGGACTCCCCTCGGACCCCCAGATGATATATCGAGTTTGGAGAAATTTTAAATTTTCGTCAAAAAAAAAAAAAATTTGGTCAAAAAAAAACGACAGGCGCGTACCTGTCGTCTTTTTAAAATCGCCTGTTTGGTTTTTGGTCATTTTCTCCAAAACCACCGGCCCGATTTCAACCAAACCTTCTGCGTTGGACTCCCCTCGGACCCCCAGATGATATATCCGAGTTTGGAGAAATTTTAATTTTTCGTCAAAAAAAAAAAAAAATTTGGTCAAAAAAAACGACAGGCGCGTACCTGTCGTCTTTTTTAAAATCCCCTGTTTGGTTTTTGGTCATTTTTCTCCAAACCACCGGCCCGATTTCAACCAAACCTTCTGCGTTGGACTCCCCTCGGACCCCCAGATGATATATCCGAGTTTGGAGAAATTTTAATTTTGGTTAAAAAAAAAAAAAAAATTTGGTCAAAAAAAAAACGACAGGCGCGTACCTGTCGTCTTTTTAAAATCGCCTGTTTGGTTTTTGGTCATTTTCTCCAAAACCACCGGCCCGATTTCAACCAAACCTTCAGCGTTGACTCCCCTCGGACCCCCAGATGATATATCGAGTTTGGAATTTGGAGAAATTTTAATTTTCGGTCAAAAAAAAAAAAAAATTTGGTCAAAAAAAATAACGACAGGCGCGTACCTGTCGTCTTTTTAAAATCGCCTGTTTGGTTTTTGGTCATTTTCTCCAAAACCACCGGCCGATTTCAACCAAACCTTCTGCGTTGGACTCCCCTCGGACCCCCAGATGATATATCGAGTTTGGAGAAATTTAAATTTTTCGGTCAAAAAAAAAAAAAAAAATTGGTCAAAAAAAAACGGACAGGCGCGTACCTGTCGTCTTTTTAAAATCGCCTGTTTGGTTTTTGGTCATTTTCTCCAAAACCACCGGCCCGATTTCAACCAAACCTTCTGCGTTGGACTCCCCTCGGACCCCCAGATGATATATCCGAGTTTGGAGAAATTTGGAGAAATTTTAATTTTTGGTCAAAAAAAAAAAAAAAATTTGGTCAAAATAAAACGACAGGCGCGTACCTGTCGTCTTTTTAAAATCGCCTGTTTGGTTTTTGGTCATTTTCTCCAAAACCACCGGCCCGATTTCAACCAAACCTTCTGCGTTGGACTCCCCTCGGACCCCCAGATGATATATCGAGTTTGGAGAAATTTGGAGAAATTTTAATTTTTGGTCAAAAAAAAAAAAAAATTTGGTCAAAAAAAAACGACAGGCGCGTACCTGTCGTCTTTTTAAAATCGCCTGTTTGGTTTTTGGTCATTTTCTCCAAAACCACCGGCCCGATTTCAACCAAACCTTCTGCGTTGGACTCCCCTCGGACCCCCAGATGATATATCCGAGTTTGGAGAAATTTGGAGAAATTTAATTTTGGTCAAAAAAAAAAAAAAAATTGGTCAAAAAAAAACGACAGGCGCGTACCTGTCGTCTTTTAAAATCGCCTGTTTGGTTTTTGGTCATTTTCTCCAAAACCACCGGCCCGATTTCAACCAAACCTTCTGCGTTGGACTCCCCTCGGACCCCCAGATGATATATCCGAGTTTGGAGAAATTTTAAATTTTCGTCAAAAAAAAAAAAAAAATTGGTCAAAAAAAAACGACAGGCGCGTACCTGTCGTCTTTTTAAAATCGCCTGTTTGGTTTTTGGTCATTTTCTCCAAAACCACCGGCCCGATTTCAACCAAACCTTCTGCGTTGGACTCCCCTCGGACCCCCAGATGATATATCCGAGTTTGGAGAAATTTGGAGAAATTTTAATTTTTGGTCAAAAAAAAAAAAAAAATTTGGTCAAAATAAAACGACAGGCGCGTACCTGTCGTCTTTTTAAAATCGCCTGTTTGGTTTTTGGTCATTTTCTCCAAAACCACCGGCCCGATTTCAACCAAACCTTCTGCGTTGGACTCCCCTCGGACCCCCAGATGATATATCGAGTTTGGAGAAATTTGGAGAAATTTTAATTTTTGGTCAAAAAAAAAAAAAAATTTGGTCAAAAAAAAACGACAGGCGCGTACCTGTCGTCTTTTTAAAATCGCCTGTTTGGTTTTGGTCATTTTCTCCAAAACCACCGGCCCGATTTCAACCAAACCTTCTGCGTTGGACTCCCCTCGGACCCCCAGATGATATATCCGAGTTTGGAGAAATTTGGAGAAATTTTAATTTTTGGTCAAAAAAAAAAAAAAATTTGGTCAAAAAAAAACGACAGGCGCGTACCTGTCGTCTTTTTAAAATCGCCTGTTTGGTTTTTGGTCATTTTCTCCAAAACCACCGGCCCGATTTCAACCAAACCTTCTGCGTTGGACTCCCCTCGGACCCCCAGATGATATATCGAGTTTGGAGAAATTTTAATTTTTGGTCAAAAAAAAAAAAAAAATTGGTCAAAAAAAAAACGACAGGCGCGTACCTGTCGTCTTTTTAAAATCGCCTGTTTGGTTTTTGGTCATTTTCTCCAAAACCACCGGCCCGATTTCAACCAAACCTTCTGCGTTGGACTCCCCTCGGACCCCCAGATGATATATCCGAGTTTGGAGAAATTTTAATTTTTCGTCAAAAAAAAAAAAAAATTGGTCAAAAAAAAACGACAGGCGCGTACCTGTCGTCTTTTTAAAATCGCCTGTTTGGTTTTTGGTCATTTTCTCCAAAACCACCGGCCCGATTTCAACCAAACCTTCTGCGTTGGACTCCCCTCGGACCCCCAGATGATATATCGAGTTTGGAGAAATTTGGAGAAATTTTAATTTTTGGTCAAAAAAAAAAAAAAAATTTGGTCAAAAAAAAACGACAGGCGCGTACCTGTCGTCTTTTTAAAATCGCCTGTTTGGTTTTTGGTCATTTTCTCCAAAACCACCGGCCCGATTTCAACCAAACCTTCTGCGTTGGACTCCCCTCGGACCCCCAGATGATATATCCGAGTTTGGAGAAATTTGGAGAAATTTTAATTTTTGGTCAAAAAAAAAAAAAAAATTGGTCAAAAAAAAACGACAGGCGCGTACCTGTCGTCTTTTTAAAATCGCCTGTTTGGTTTTTGGTCATTTTCTCCAAAACCACCGGCCCGATTTCAACCAAACCTTCTGCGTTGGACTCCCCTCGGACCCCCAGATGATATATCCGAGTTTGGAGAAATTTGGAGAAATTTTAATTTTTGGTCAAAAAAAAAAAAAAAATTTGGTCAAAAAAAACGACAGGCGCGTACCTGTCGTCTTTTTAAAATCGCCTGTTTGGTTTTTGGTCATTTTCTCCAAAACCACCGGCCCGATTTCAACCAAACCTTCTGCGTTGGACTCCCCTCGGACCCCCAGATGATATATCCGAGTTTGGAGAAATTTTTATTTTTTGGTCAAAAAAAAAAAAAAAATTTGGTCAAAAAAAAACGACAGGCGCGTACCTGTCGTCTTTTTAAAATCGCCTGTTTGGTTTTTGGTCATTTTCTCCAAAACCACCGGCCCGATTTCAACCAAACCTTCTGCGTTGGACTCCCCTCGGACCCCCAGATGATATATCCGAGTTTGGAGAAATTTGGAGAAATTTTAATTTTTGGTCAAAAAAAAAAAAAAATTTGGTAAAAAAAAAACGACAGGCGCGTACCTGTCGTCTTTTTAAAATCGCCTGTTTGGTTTTTGGTCATTTTCTCCAAAACCACCGGCCCGATTTCAACCAAACCTTCTGCGTTGGACTCCCCTCGGACCCCCAGATGATATATCCGAGTTTGGAGAAATTGGAGAAATTTTAATTTTTGGTAAAAAAAAAAAAAAAAATTGGTCAAAAAAAAACGACAGGCGCGTACCTGTCGTCTTTTTAAAATCGCCTGTTTGGTTTTTGGTCATTTTCTCCAAAACCACCGGCCCGATTTCAACCAAACCTTCTGCGTTGGACTCCCCTCGGACCCCCAGATGATATATCCGAGTTTGGAGAAATTTGGAGAAATTTTAATTTTTGGTCAAAAAAAAAAAAAAAATTTGGTCAAAAAAAAACGACAGGCGCGTACCTGTCGTCTTTTTAAAATCGCCTGTTTGGTTTTTGGTCATTTTCTCCAAAACCACCGGCCCGATTTCAACCAAACCTTCTGCGTTGGACTCCCTCGGACCCCCAGATGATATATCCGAGTTTGGAGAAATTTGGAGAAATTTTAATTTTGGTCAAAAAAAAAAAAAAATTTGGACAAAAAAAACGACAGGCGCGTACCTGTCGTCTTTTTAAAATCGCCTGTTTGGTTTTTGGTCATTTTCTCCAAAACCACCGGCCCGATTTCAACCAAACCTTCTGCGTTGGACTCCCCTCGGACCCCCAGATGATATATCCGAGTTTGGAGAAATTTGGAGAAATTTTAATTTTTGGTCAAAAAAAAAAAAAAATTGGTCAAAAAAAACGACAGGCGCGTACCTGTCGTCTTTTTAAAATCGCCTGTTTGGTTTTTGGTCATTTTCTCCAAAACCACCGGCCCGATTTCAACCAAACCTTCTGCGTTGGACTCCCCTCGGACCCCCAGATGATATATCCGAGTTTGGAGAAATTTGGAGAAATTTTAATTTTTGGTCAAAAAAAAAAAAAAAATTTGGTCAAAAAAAAACGACAGGCGCGTACCTGTCGTCTTTTTAAAATCGCCTGTTTGGTTTTTGGTCATTTTCTCCAAAACCACCGGCCCGATTTCAACCAAACCTTCTGCGTTGGACTCCCCTCGGACCCCCAGATGATATATCCGAGTTTGGAGAAATTTGGAGAAATTTTAATTTTTGGTCAAAAAAAAAAAAAAAATTGGTCAAAAAAAAACGACAGGCGCGTACCTGTCGTCTTTTTAAAATCGCCTGTTTGGTTTTTGGTCATTTTCTCCAAAACCACCGGCCCGATTTCAACCAAACCTTCTGCGTTGGACTCCCCTCGGACCCCCAGATGATATATCCGAGTTTGGAGAAATTTGAGAATTTAATTTTGGTCAAAAAAAAAAAAAAATTGGTCAAAAAAAAACGACAGGCGCGTACCTGTCGTCTTTTTAAAATCGCCTGTTTGGTTTTTGGTCATTTTCTCCAAAACCACCGGCCCGATTTCAACCAAACCTTCTGCGTTGGACTCCCCTCGGACCCCCAGATGATATATCCGAGTTTGGAGAAATTTGGAGAAATTTTAATTTTGGTCAAAAAAAAAAAAAAATTTGGTCAAAAAAAAACGACAGGCGCGTACCTGTCGTCTTTTTAAAATCGCCTGTTTGGTTTTTGGTCATTTTCTCCAAAACCACCGGCCCGATTTCAACCAAACCTTCTGCGTTGGACTCCCCTCGGACCCCCAGATGATATATCCGAGTTTGGAGAAATTTGGAGAAATTTTAATTTTTGGTCAAAAAAAAAAAAAAATTTGGTCAAAAAAAAACGACAGGCGCGTACCTGTCGTCTTTTTAAAATCGCCTGTTTGGTTTTTGGTCATTTTCTCCAAAACCACCGGCCCGATTTCAACCAAACCTTCTGCGTTGGACTCCCCTCGGACCCCCAGATGATATATCCGAGTTTGGAGAAATTTGGAGAAATTTTAATTTTTGGTCAAAAAAAAAAAAAAATTTGGTCAAAAAAAAACCTGTCGTATTTTTAAAATCGCCTGTTTGGTTTTTGGTCATTTTCTCCAAAACCACCGGCCCGATTTCAACCAAACCTTCTGCGTTGGACTCCCCTCGGACCCCCAGATGATATATCCGAGTTTGGAGAAATTTTAATTTTTGGTCAAAAAAAAAAAAAAAATTGGTCAAAAAAAAACGACAGGCGCGTACCTGTCGTCTTTTTAAAATCGCCTGTTTGGTTTTTGGTAATTTTCTCCAAAACCACCGGCCAATTTCAACCAAACCTTCTGCGTTGGACTCCCCTCGGACCCCCAGATGATATATCCGAGTTTGGAGAAATTTGGAGAAATTTTAATTTTGGTCAAAAAAAAAAAAAAAATTTGGTCAAAATAAAACGACAGGCGCGTACCTGTCGTCTTTTTAAAATCGCCTGTTTGGTTTTTGGTCATTTTCTCCAAAACCACCGGCCCGATTTCAACCAAACCTTCTGCGTTGGACTCCCCTCGGACCCCCAGATGATATATCCGAGTTTGGAGAAATTTGGAGAAATTTTAATTTTTGGTCAAAAAAAAAAAAAAAATTTGGTCAAAAAAAACGACAGGCGCGTACCTGTCGTCTTTTTAAAATCGCCTGTTTGGTTTTTGGTCATTTTCTCCAAAACCACCGGCCCGATTTCAACCAAACCTTCTGCGTTGGACTCCCCTCGGCCCCCCAGATGATATATCCGAGTTTGGAGAAATTTTAATTTTTGGTCAAAAAAAAAAAAAAAATTGGTCAAAAAAAAAACGACAGGCGCGTACCTGTCGTCTTTTTAAAATCGCCTGTTTGGTTTTTGGTCATTTTCTCCAAAACCACCGGCCCGATTTCAACCAAACCTTCTGCGTTGGACTCCCCTCGGACCCCCAGATGATATATCCGAGTTTGGAGAAATTTTAATTTTTGGTCAAAAAAAAAAAAAAAATTGGTCAAAAAAAAACGACAGGCGCGTACCTGTCGTCTTTTTAAAATCGCCTGTTTGGTTTTTGGTAATTTTCTCCAAAACCACCGGCCTGATTTCAACCAAACCTTCTGCATAGGACTCCCCTCGGACCCCCAGATGATATATCCGAGTTTGGAGAAATTTGGAGAAATTTTAATTTTTGGTCAAAAAAAAAAAAAAAATTTGGTCAAAATAAAACGACAGGCGCGTACCTGTCGTCTTTTTAAAATCGCCTGTTTGGTTTTTGGTCATTTTCTCCAAAACCACCGGCCCGATTTCAACCAAACCTTCTGCGTTGGACTCCCCTCGGACCCCCAGATGATATATCCGAGTTTGGAGAAATTTTAATTTTTGGTCAAAAAAAAAAAAAAAAATGGTCAAAAAAAAACGACAGGCGCGTACCTGTCGTCTTTTTAAAATCGCCTGTTTGGTTTTTGGTCATTTTCTCCAAAACCACCGGCCCAGATTTCAACCAAACCTTCTGCATACGACTCCCCTCGGACCCCCAGATGATATATCCGAGTTTGGAGAAATTTGAGAAATTTTAATTTTTTGTCAAAAAAAAAAAAAAAATTTGGTCAAAATAAAACGACAGGCGCGTACCTGTCGTCTTTTTAAAATCGCCTGTTTGGTTTTTGGTCATTTTCTCCAAAACCACCGGCCCGATTTCAACCAAACCTTCTGCGTTGGACTCCCCTCGGACCCCCAGATGATATATTCGAGTTTGGAGAAATTTTTAATTTTCGTCAAAAAAAAAAAAAAATTTGGTCAAAAAAAAACGACAGGCGCGTACCTGTCGTCTTTTTAAAATCGCCTGTTTGGTTTTTGGTCATTTTCTCCAAAACCACCGGCCCGATTTCAACCAAACCTTCTGCGTTGGACTCCCCTCGGACCCCCAGATGATATATCCGAGTTTGGAGAAATTTGGAGAAATTTTAATTTTTGGTAAAAAAAAAAAAAAAATTTGGTCAAAAAAAAACCTGTCGTCTTTTTAAAATCGCCTGTTTGGTTTTTGGTCATTTTCTCCAAAACCACCGGCCCGATTTCAACCAAACCTTCTGCGTTGGACTCCCCTCGGACCCCCAGATGATATATCCGAGTTTGGAGAAATTTGATTTAATTTTTGGTCAAAAAAAAAAAAAAAATTGGTCAAAAAAAAACGACAGGCGCGTACCTGTCGTCTTTTAAAATCGCCTGTTTGGTTTTTGGTCATTTTCTCCAAAACCACCGGCCCGATTTCAACCAAACCTTCTGCGTTGGACTCCCCTCGGACCCCCAGATGATATATCCGAGTTTGGAGAAATTTGGAGAAATTTTAATTTTTGGTCAAAAAAAAAAAAAAATTTGGTCAAAAAAAAACGACAGGCGCGTACCTGTCATCTTTTAAAATCGCCTGTTTGGTTTTTGGTCATTTTCTCCAAAACCACCGGCCCGATTTCAACCAAACCTTCTGCGTTGGACTCCCCTCGGACCCCCAGATGATATATCCGAGTTTGGAGAAATTTTAATTTTTGGTCAAAAAAAAAAAAAAAAATTGGTCAAAAAAAAACGACAGGCGCGTACCTGTCGTCTTTTTAAAATCGCCTGTTTGGTTTTTGGTCATTTTCTCCAAAACCACCGGCCCGATTTCAACCAAACCTTCTGCATAGGACTCCCCTCGGACCCCCAGATGATATATCCGAGTTTGGAGAAATTTGGAGAAATTTTAATTTTTGGTCAAAAAAAAAAAAAAAATTTGGTCAAAATAAAACGACAGGCGCGTACCTGTCGTCTTTTTAAAATCGCCTGTTTGGTTTTTGGTCATTTTCTCCAAAACCACCGGCCCGATTTCAACCAAACCTTCTGCGTTGGACTCCCCTCGGACCCCCAGATGATATATTCGAGTTTGGAGAAATTTTAAATTTTCGTCAAAAAAAAAAAAAAAAATTGGTCAAAAAAAAAACGACGGGCGCGTACCTGTCGTCTTTTTAAAATCGCCTGTTTGGTTTTTGGTCATTTTCTCCAAAACCACCGGCCCGATTTCAACCAAACCTTCTGCGTTGGACTCCCCTCGGACCCCCAGATGATATATCCGAGTTTGGAGAAATTTGGAGAAATTTTAATTTTTGGTCAAAGAAAAAAAAAAAATTTGGTCAAAAAAAAACCTGTCGTCTTTTTAAAATCGCCTGTTTGGTTTTTGGTCATTTTCTCCAAAACCACCGGCCCGATTTCAACCAAACCTTCTGCGTTGGACTCCCCTCGGACCCCCAGATGATATATCCGAGTTTGGAGAAATTTGGAGAAATTTTAATTTTTGGTCAAAAAAAAAAAAAATTTGGTCAAAAAAAAAAACGACAGGCGCGTACCTGTCGTCTTTTTAAAATCGCCTGTTTGGTTTTTGGTAATTTTCTCCAAAACCACCGGCCCGATTTCAACCAAAACTTCTGCGTTGGACTCCCCTCGGACCCCCAGATGATATATCCGAGTTTGGAGAAATTTGGAGAAATTTTAATTTTTTTTTTTTTTTTTTTTTTTTTTACAACTTTATTTATCATTTTTCAATATTGAAAACATTTAGGTAATTGTTTAAGCATTTTGTACAAAAGTTGTGAACCCGCCCCCACCCCCCACCCCATCCAGGTGGCATCCCCTCAAACACACATACATAACACTCACATATCTAACAGGTACACAACAGCATAAGAAGAAGAAAACAAACATACACCAGTACAAAAAAAAAAAAATAATAATAATAATAAAAACAAATAAATAAATAAAATAAAATAAAACACTCAGACAGAAAAGACTCAGACTAATCTGTGTTAATCGTTATAGTAAGAACACCAACATTCTGGACCACTAAAAAAAACAGGTACCAACAGTCAGAGTATGAACATTGGGGAGACTATAGAATGGTAGCCCGAGAGAGAAAGGAAGACAAATGAATTACTGAATAAGCAATAAGCAAGTCAGGCAAAAGGCAGGCTCTTGATGTGTGTTATGAATTGTGACCAGGTTCTGTCATACTTGTCCTCTAACCCACGTATTGCATACCTGGTTTTTTCCAGGGCCAACCCCAACATTACCTCTCTAATCCAGTGAACATAAACAGGAGGGTTCTTCCCCTTCCAGTTCAGTAGTATCAAACGGCGGGCATGTAATGATGCGAAGGCAATTGCATTTTTGTGGAGGTGAGACAACTTTAGCTCATCCCTAACTACTCCGAAGATAGCTATTAAAGGGTCAGGCTGCAGTGTTTTTCCAGGTATAGCTGAGAGCGATTGGAAGATTGAGGACCAGAAGCCATACAAAGATGGACATGACCAAAACATATGTCCCAAAGAAACAGGAGAGTATTGACATCTAGGACAGTTTGGTTCAATGTTAGGGTATAATTTCGCCAGTCTGTCATTAGAATAATGCAACCTATGAACAACCTTGAATTGAATCAGGCCATGTCTAATACAGAGAGAAGATGTGTGTATACGCTGTATAGTATTCTTCCAAGTGTCCTCCGTTATTATTTCTCCAACTTCTCCTTCCCATGCTGCCTTGATTTTGTCCCACGTATGAGGGCAGCTATCCAGAATTAATGTATATATTTTTGATATTGCTCTTTTTTTATGTGGATTTACATTAAGGACTAAGTACAGTAAGTCTTTGGGGGGCGGAGATGGATACCCTGAGAAAGACTTAGAGGCAAAACTCCGGGCTTGAAGATATCGGAAGTGATGAGACTTTGGTAAACTATGGTCATCACATAAAAATTTAAATGACGCAAAGCCATCGTCTGTGAAGAGGTCTTGAAAGTAAACCAGGCCGCTCCTGTGCCAGATTGCAAATGCCTGATCTATTTGAGATGGAGCAAAAAGATGATTAAACATTATTGGAGAGAAACTACATATATTTGTCAAATTAAAATGTTTTCTGAACTGACCCCAGATCTTAATTGAGTTCTGGACCACCACATTTGAGTTCAGTTCAGATGCTTTGATTTTTAGTGGGAGAGGGGCAGTTAAGACTGAGATTGGGGAGATCGGGAGTGTAGCTCTCAGCTCCATATCAGCCCAGATTGGACCTTCCTTATCCGCGAACGTGGTGATCCAATATGTCAGCTTGACAATATTAGCCGCCCAGTAGTAAAATAAAAAATTAGGTAAAGCCAAACCACCATCAGGCTTAGTTCTCTCCAGACTTGCCTTTTTAATACGTGCAGGTTTTTTATTCCATATGAACGACGAAATCAGGCGATCCAGCTGGGCAAAATAGGATTTGGGGAGAAAAACAGGAATCATTTGAAATAAATAAAGAAACCTGGGCATTACAGTCATCTTCACTGCATTTATCCGTCCTGCCAGTGAGAATGGTAGTTTAGACCACCTATCCAAGTCAGTCTTGGTACGGTCTAAAATTGACCTGTAGTTGTACTGGAAAATAGCCTTAATTGAGCCTGCTATTTCTATTCCTAGGTAAGTGAATTTATCTTTTTGAATTTTGAAAGGGAAATTTTCATACGTTATCTGTTTTGCCAGATCATTTAATGGAAATAATAGAGATTTTGACAAATTAACTTTATACCCTGATATACTGAATTTTTGCAACCAATGGAGAAGGTGGGGCATGCTCTCAATTGGGTCTGATATTTGCAAAAGCAGATCATCAGCATAAAGCAAGGTTTTATGATTTATTTCTCCTCTGGATATACTCTTAATCCTGTCATCTGATCTAATAGCAATTGCCAGTGGTTCGATTGCGATGTCAAACAGGAAGGGCGACAGGCAGCAACCCTGCCTTGTACCTCTGTGGAGCGAAAAATATTCTGAGATCAGGCCATTTGTCCTGACAGCAGCCATAGGTGTTGAGTATAAGACTTTGATCCACTTACAAAAACTAGGCCCCATTCCAAACTTTTCTAAGGTTGCAAAAAGATAGGTCCATTCAATTCTATCAAACGCCTTTTCAGCGTCAAGGCTTAGAATAACTTCGGGTTGCACAGTTGAATGGGGGGAAAATAACACATTAAATAATCTTCTCAAATTAAAAAATGATTGCCGTCCAGGGATAAAACCTGTTTGATCCTCATTAATAATTGTGGGGATTATTGGGTCTAAACGTTGTGCAAGAGTTTTTGTTAAAATTTTGTAGTCGCAGCACAGGAGGCTTATTGGCCTGTATGAGCTACACTGTACAGGATCCTTATCTTTTTTTAGCAAAACTGAAATGGTGGCCTGAGTAAGTGTTTGTGGTAATTTCCCATTGGCCAGAGACTCATCATAGACTGATTTAAGAATGGGTGCAAGTTTGGAAGAAAATTCCTTGTAAAACTCGACGGGAAATCCGTCCGGACCTGGCGCCTTTCCTGTTTGACATGTCCTAATGGCATTCACTATTTCCTCAAGCGACAGTGGCTGCTCTAGAAGAGATTGCGCATCTGGAGAAATTTTTGGGATATCGAGCGAGTCAAGAAACGAGTAAATCTCCGATGGGCTACCATCTACCTCCGATTGATATAGAGTAGAATAATATTGTTTAAACTGGTCATTGATAGTTCGGGGGCTCCGAGATACAGAGTCAGCACCTGTGCTAATTTCAGGGATCATTTGATCAGCTGACTGTTGTTTAAGTTGGAGTGCTAAGAGCCTCCCCGCTCTATCTCCATGTTCATAATATACCTGTCTGGATTTAAAAATATTTCTTTCAGCTTTCCATGTCATAAGCGCATCAAATTCAGATTGCAACAGTAGTTTCTCCTTATAAAGGTCTGGCGTAGGTGAAAGAGCGTAGCGCCTGTCAATATCTGCAATTTTGTCGGCCAGCTCTTTAAGTTTTTTGGAACGCTCTTTATTCCTATGTGCCACATAAGATCCTAACCCTAACCCTACAAAATGAAAAAGTGATTGAACGAGTTTCAGTCTACAAGTACTTGGGATTTTACTTGGATGAAAATCTGTCTTTTAAATATCATATTGAGTGTCTTACAAAGAAACTCAGGGTCAAACTTGGTTTCTATTATAGAAACAAAAGTTGTTTCTCCTTTAATGCGAGAAAAAGACTGATTCAGGCAACTTTTGTATCAATACTTGACTATGGTGATATCTTATACATGCATGCAAATCTCTCCTCTCTGAAAATGCTGGATTCGGTGTATCATGCAGCATTAAGATTTGTAACAGATTTAGGTTTTCGTACTCATCACTGTAGTCTTTATGAGAGTGTTGGCTGGCCTTCTCTGTATAATCGTAGATGGGAACACTGGTATTGTTTTCTTTATAAGGCCGTCCTGTGTGACTTGCCTCCTTATTTGTGTTCTCTCTTGGTTCCTAAAGTCAACACCAGAAGCTGTCGTCTCAGGCACGATAGATTGATAATGTATACTATTCCTCGTACACGGACTGTCTTTGGGGAAAGTGCCTTCAGAGCATTCGCACCCTCGTCCTGGTATAAATTACAGAGTCATCTTAAATTGGATTATCTCCCAAGTATGGAAGATTTTAAAGCTAGGACTGTTTGACTACTGAATGCACATGTTCTCTCACCGAACGCAGCTGGGCTTTTGGCCTTAAGAGCAGGACCCCAGACTTTAATAGAGAAATAGAACAATCTGATATCATTGTGTTGCAGGAAACTTGGAATAGAGGAGACATGCCCACTGGTTGTCCTCTGGGGTATAGAGAAGTGGTTTTTCCATCCACGAAACTTAAGAATGTAAGCCAAGGCAGAGATTCAGGGGGGATGTTGATCTGGTACAAGGCAAACCTCACTCATTCAATAGAGTTAATCAAAAAAGGAAATTTTTCAATTTGGTTCAAAATAAAAAAAAGAGGCTGTCTCCACAGACAAAGACCTATTCCTGTGCACAGCCTATATCCCCCATCAGAGTCCCCTTACTACAACGAAAACACCTTTACCATTCTGGAAGACGAAATCAACTATTACCAGACACAGGGAAACGTGCTGATCTGTGGTGATCTCAACGCCAGAACAGGCACAGAACCTGACTTAATAAATACACATGGGGACAAACACATACCTGGCCAGATCAACATCCCCCCTCCTCCACATCAGCACAGAAACAATCTAGACAAAACAGTCAACAGAAATGGGCATCAACTGCTGCAGATGTGTCGCACGCTGGGTCTGTACATAGTCAACGGTCGGCTTCGAGGGGACTCCTTTGGTCTCTACACATACAGCTCTCCTCTTGGCAACAGCACAGTAGACTATAGTATTACAGACCTAGACCCCTCCTATCTAAGAGCATTCACCGTCAGCCCCCTAACGCCCCTATCAGATCACAGCAAAATCACCCTGTACATTAGGAAGAGCCCAACAGACCCCCATGTAGCAGAGCCCAGCAGACTCAACCCATCCAAACAGCCTTATAGGTGGACAAGTCATAGCAAAGATGACTACCAGAGAGCCATCGGGCACCCAACTATCCAAATGAAGTTGGACCATTTTCTCTCCACCTTATACACAATACACAATAAAGATGGCCTCAATCAGGCTGTTGGGGATATCAATGACATATTTGACAAAACAGCACTTCTGTCCAATCTTAGCAAACCTCATCATCACAGTTCAAACAAATCTACTCATGAAAAGTGGTTTGACTCTGACTGCAGGTGTCTGAGAAAAACACTCCGTAAATTATCCAATGAAAAACACCGGCAACCTGACAATCATGAGCTCCGCCTTCGTTATTGTGAATCATTGAAATTATACAGAAAAACACTAAGCACTAAAAAGAAGCAACACGAACAGCAACTCCTCGAAGAAATTGAAGAATCCATTGATTCAAATAATTTTTGGAAAAAATGGCATTCATTCAACAAATCACACAAAGAAGAATTGGCAATTCAAAATGGTGAAATTTGGAAAAAACACTTTGAAAATCTATACAGTACAATCACTCCGAATTCAGCCCAAAATAATCTGCTAAACAAATTAGAAACTCTTGAATCAGTCGTTAAAGACAACCAAAACCCATTAGATCATGAAATTAGTGAAGAGGAGCTACTGACCAAGATCCAGGCCCTGCAGCCAAGGAAGGCAAGTGGACCGGATCGCATCTTAAATGAAATGCTTCGGTTCGGCAGCCATAAAATCAAGACTGCCATACTGAAATTATTTAATATCATCTTGAACATCGGTCATTTTCCAGACACCTGGGGCCAAGGGATTATCACTCCAATCCATAAAAGTGGAGACAAGTATGAGCCCAACAACTACAGAGGCATATGTGTCAGCAGCAACCTGGGGAAGTTGTTCTGCAGCATCTTAAACAGCCGTCTGCAAAACTTCCTCAGTGAACATAATGTCCTGAGCAAGAGTCAGATTGGATTCACTCCACAACACAGAACCACTGACCACATCTACACCCTCCACACCCTCATCCAGAAACACGTCCACCACAACAAAAACAAAATCTTCTCTTGTTTTGTAGATTTCAAGAAAGCATTCGACTCAATTTGGCATCATGGTCTGTTTCTGAAACTACTAGAAAAAGGTATTGGGGGAAAAACCTATGATATAATCAAGACAATGTACATAAATAATCAATGCGCTGTAAAAATTGGAATCATGGAAACCGACTTCTTCCCCCAAAGTAGAGGGGTGAAGCAGGGCTGCAGTCTCAGCCCCACAATATTTATATTGATGATTTGGCCAAATCCCTGGTAGAGTCAGACATCCCTGGTCTCACCCTCTCTGACACTGAAGTCAAGTGTCTACTCTTTGCAGATGATCTAATCCTGCTCGCTCCATCTAAGGAGGCTTTACAAAAGCAATTAGATCATCTGCAAAAGTTCTGTCAGACCTGGGCCCTGACCATTAACCTGGACAAAACCAGAGTCATGGTCTTCCAGAAACGACCCAAGTGTCAGAAAGACCAACACAGGTTCCTCCTGGACTCTACAGACATACAACACACACACAACTACACATACCTGGGATTAAACATTACAGCCACAGGAAATTTCAATCTGGCCATTAACGATCTGCGAGACAAGGGCAGAAGAGCTTTCTGGTCCATTAAAAAATCCTCATGTATTGATATCCCTGTTAGAGTCTGGATGAAAATATTTAAATCGGTAATTGAACCTATTATACTATATGGTAGTGAGGTGTGGGGTCCTCTTGTAACCCAAGACTTTGAAAAATGGGACAAACACCCGATCGAAAGCCTGCATACCGAGATTTGCAAAAACATCCTCAAAGTCCATAGGAACACCCCCAATAACGGATGCAGAGCTGAATTAGGCCAATTTCCCCTTTTAATTCGGATCCAAAAAAGACTATTCTATCAACACCTCAAAGCCAGCGACCCCAACTCCTACCACTATAAAGCCCTGCAGTGCCAAGAGGAGAGCAAAGACAGGAGTCCCCTCAGCCAGCTGGTCCACAGGCTCAGCTCCACCAGCACCGAGCACCAAGACCACCCTCACACAATCCGGCCCCACCAAATTATAGAAAAACAAAAAGACAATTACATCAACTATTGGACATGTACAACCAAATCCCAAAGCAAACTGCAATGCTATTTGGCCCTAAACAAAGAATACTCCATGGCAGATTACTTGAGTTCAGTAACTGACCCCAGACTGAGGAAAACCTTGACTATGTACAGACTCAGCGGCCACAGCCTGGCTTTAGAGAGCGGCCGCCACAGACAGACCTGGCTGCCCAGAGACGAGCGCCTCTGTCAGCTCTGTCCACATAGACAGGTGGAGACAGAGCAGCACTTCCTGCTGCACTGTGACGCATACACACACATCAGGACACAGACATACACTAACATCACACTAACAACACCCAACTTCACCCAACTCTCAGACCAGGACAAATTCTGTCATTTGTTAGGAGAACAAAGAGCCACTGCTCTAGAAGCAGCAAAATATGTTTGTGCCTGTCACAAAAAGAGAGAAGAGCTGCTCAACATGAGCTCCTCTATATGAGCAGCTGCTGCTGCTACTGTTGAGTTTTACCTGCTAAATGATATCTACACTGTTTGTTTATTAGTATCATCTGTATTATTATATTATCTGTTTATTTATTTATATTGTATGTTTATTTTACCATTTTTGTAATGCTTTGGCAATATTGTAATGACAGTCATGCCAATAAAGCTTGTGAAATTGAAATTGAAATTGAGATGACATGATGACATGATGAGAGAGAGAGAGATGACATGATGACATGATGAGAGAGAGAGAGATGACATGATGACATGATGAGAGAGAGAGAGATGACATGATGACATGATGAGAGAGAGAGATGACATGATGACAGAGAGAGATGAGATGACATGATGACAGAGAGAGAGAGAGAGAGAGAGAGAGAGAGAGGACATGATGACAGAGAGAGAGAGAGAGAGAGGACATAATGACAGAGAGAGAGAGAGAGAGAGAGAGAGGACATGATGAGAGAGAGAGAGAGAGAGAGATGACATGATGACATGATGACAGAGAGAGAGATGACATGATGACATGATGACAGAGAGAGAGATGACATGATGACATGATGACATGATGTACTGACTAGCTTCAGCCCCATGGAGTAGTCAGACATGGGATCTGTCTGACTACTCCATGGGGCTGAAGCTAGTCAGTACCTAGGACTGGCCTCTACTATGGGCTACCATAGATAGCCTCCTCTGCCTGTTCACAGACTTTGGGAGCTGCTGCAGTGTGGTTAGTTTTCAGCCTAGAACTGCAGCAGTACAGCAGCCTGAGGTCTATCTCCATCCACCCAGCCCTGCAGCCAGAGGCCTACCTCCATCCACCCAGCCCTGCAGCCTGAGGCCTACCTCCATCCACCCAGCCCTTCAGCCGGAGGCCTACCTCCATCCACCCAGCCCTGCAGCCTGAGGCCTACCTCCATCCACCCAGCCCTGCAGCCTGAGGCCTACCTCCATCCATCCAGCCCTGCAGCCTGAGGCCTACCTCCATCCACCCAGCCCTGCAGCCTGAGGCCTACCTCCATCCATCCAGCCCTGCAGCCTGAGGCCTACCTCCATCCACCCAGCCCTGCAGCCTGAGGCCTACCTCCATCCATCCAGCCCTGCAGCCTGAGGCCTACCTCCATCCACCCAGCCCTGCAGCCTGAGGCCTACCTCCATCCATCCAGCCCTGCAGCCTGAGGCCTACCTCCATCCACCCAGCCCTGCAGCCTGAGGCCTACCTCCATCCACCCAGCCCTGCAGCCTGAGGCCTACCTCCATCCACCCAGCCCTGCAGCCTGAGGCCTACCTCCACCCATCCAGCCCTGCAGCCTGAGGCCTACCTCCATCCACCCAGCTCTACACCTGGGCCAACTCCATCATGGCAAGTGTTATTCATGCCCTCCTAGTTTTGCTCTGTCTGTCAACATTCTCAGAGTATGAAGTTAACCAGGAGACCCCTTTGAGTGACTGTAACACCATGTTTTATACACGTTACATGTCATCACGCTCAAAGGTTACTGACTGTGCACAGAACTATGTCGGCAACCAAGGGTGCTGGATGTTTGGCATGAGCCTGGTTTCAGAACACAAAAACTTTAAACATCTCCTAAGCCTTCTTCTCCTAAGTAACTGTTTTATCCCATCAAACAGCTCTTGGTCAATCACTATGAGCAGTGACTCTAAGAAAATCAAGAAGCATTTTTATTATACACGCATGTTGAAATGTATTATTATGTTGATGTTGCTGATGTCAGGAAATGTGCAGCCTAACCCAGGTCCTGTGCCTGATGTGATATCTCTGCAAACCCCTGCTGATTTTTTAAATAGGTCCGGTATTGGTTTTGTACACATGAATGTGAGAAGTCTCTTGCCCAAAATTGATATGGTTAGAATCTGGGCCAAATCAACCAATGCTGATATTATGGTTTTATCTGAGACATGGCTGGGTAGTTCCACTCCTGATAGTTATATATATATGGATGGGTATAATATTTTTCGTACTGATCGCTGTGCTAAAGGTGGAGGGGTGGCTATTTATATCAAAAATACTTTTCAGGCAACAGTACAATTATCCAAGTCTGTGCCTAAACAATTTGAACTGCTTATTTTGAAAGTTGAATCCACAAAGAGCTGTGTTATATCAGTTGCAGGATGCTACAGACCCCCTTCTGCATCAAAGGATACTTTATCCTCATTGTCTGACTGTTTATCATCTATAAAGTATAATGAACTGGTTTTAATGGGGGACTTAAATTGGGACTGGTTAACTCCTGCATCTGATTCTTTTAAATGCTTCTGTGATTCAGCACTTTTGACCCAAATTATAGACTCACCAACCAGGCCAAATAATAAACATCCTGAGAAGTCAACGCTCCTTGATTTGATTTTAACAAATGTTCCGCAGAAATATAAAGCCATTGCTGTCTTTGCAAATGATGTTAGCGATCACTGCATAATTGCTTGTGTGAGAGACACAAAGTTGCCAAAGTGTAAACCACGCATTATACTAAAGAGAAATTTTAAATTGTTCTGTGAACAAGCTTTTTTAAATGACCTTTATCTCTGTGACTGGACCAAAATAAATTTAATCCCAGAGCCCGAGATAGCATTGCAGTACTTTAAATCATTATTGTTAGACATTATAAATAAACATGCTCCTCTTAGAAAACACAAGATTAAAGGACGTGATAACCCGTGGTTCTCAGAGCAACTGTCTGAACTAATTCATGAACGAGACCTTGCTTGGGCAACTGCAAGAATATCCAAAAATAAGTCAGACTGGCAACATTTTAGGTACCTGAGAAACAAGTGTGTCTCCCAAATACGTAAAGCTAAAGCAGATTTTTATGTTAATGAAATATGTGATAGCACAAACAACCCTTCTAAATTCTGGAAGATGATTAAATCATTGTCTTCAGGCACAAGGGACACTGTACTTCCGAATACTTTAAAGCTGAATGATGAGATCATTACAGAAAAGAAAAGTATGTTAGATTCCTTAAACCAGCATTTTATATCTTCTGGTTTGTTGTTTGAGCAGGAAATGAAACAAGATACGAGTCAAGTGGATTACTCTCTGTCTGGTGAAAATGTACTTTGTGATTTTGATCTTGCTCTCATTACTAAAGAGGAGGTATACAATGCTCTCATTAAGTTAAATACCAAGAAATCCTCTGGTCCTGATGGGTTAGACCCATACTTCTTGAAAATTGCTGCTGAACATATTGCAGAACCTTTGACATATATTTTCAACTTGACTATAGAAACTGGAATAATTCCTAGTGTCTGGAAGTCAGCATATGTCACTCCTTTATTGAAGGGTGGTGACCGATCAAATCCTAATAATTATAGGCCGATATCAAAACTGTCTGCTTTAGCCAAAGTTTTAGAAGGGCTTATAAGTGACCAGTTGAAAGATTTTATGACAACAAATAGCATTTTAAATGAACTGCAGTCTGGTTTCAGAAAAAAGCACAGTACTGTCACTGCCACTATGAAAGTCTTAAACGATCTCATAAGTGCTATTGATTCTAAAGAATACTGTGCTGCATTGTTTTTAGATCTGTCAAAGGCTTTTGACACAGTTGACCACTTGGTCCTGTGCCAGCGACTGCGGGATATTGGAATGTCTTCAAAAGCTGTCATGTGGTTTGGAAACTACTTGAGCGGCAGAACACAAAGTGTTCAGGTTGATGGTGTATCCTCCAAACCTTTGTTGACTCAAAATGGTGTCCCCCAGGGGTCCATATTGGGTCCCATTTTATTTACTATTTATATAAATGTCTTGTGTCAAAATGTAAATGATGCCAAATTCCACTTTTATGCAGATGACACTATTTTGTACTGTTCTGCTTCATCATTAACAAGTGCCATACAAAAGCTACAATCTGCTTTTAATGTCATTCAGAGTAATCTTAATCAATTAAGACTTGTGCTCAATTCTGACAAAACTAAATTGATGTGCTTTTCAAAATCAGGGAAGACAGATGATGCTTGTCAGATTGTTATACAAAATGAAAAAGTGATTGAACGAGTTTCAGTCTACAAGTACTTGGGATTTTACTTGGATGAAAATCTGTCTTTTAAATATCATATTGAGTGTCTTACAAAGAAACTCAGGGTCAAACTTGGTTTCTATTATAGAAACAAAAGTTGTTTCTCCTTTAATGCGAGAAAAAGACTGATTCAGGCAACTTTTGTATCAATACTTGACTATGGTGATATCTTATACATGCATGCAAATCTCTCCTCTCTGAAAATGCTGGATTCGGTGTATCATGCAGCATTAAGATTTGTAACAGATTTAGGTTTTCGTACTCATCACTGTAGTCTTTATGAGAGTGTTGGCTGGCCTTCTCTGTATAATCGTAGATGGGAACACTGGTATTGTTTTCTTTATAAGGCCGTCCTGTGTGACTTGCCTCCTTATTTGTGTTCTCTCTTGGTTCCTAAAGTCAACACCAGAAGCTGTCGTCTCAGGCACGATAGATTGATAATGTATACTATTCCTCGTACACGGACTGTCTTTGGGGAAAGTGCCTTCAGAGCATTCGCACCCTCGTCCTGGTATAAATTACAGAGTCATCTTAAATTGGATTATCTCCCAAGTATGGAAGATTTTAAAGCTAGGACTGTTTGACTACTGAATGCACATGTTCTCTCACCGAACGCAGCTGGGCTTTTGGCCTTAAGAGCAGGACCCCAGACTTTAATAGAGAAATAGAACAATCTGATATCATTGTGTTGCAGGAAACTTGGAATAGAGGAGACATGCCCACTGGTTGTCCTCTGGGGTATAGAGAAGTGGTTTTTCCATCCACGAAACTTAAGAATGTAAGCCAAGGCAGAGATTCAGGGGGGATGTTGATCTGGTACAAGGCAAACCTCACTCATTCAATAGAGTTAATCAAAAAAGGAAATTTTTCAATTTGGTTCAAAATAAAAAAAGAGGCTGTCTCCACAGACAAAGACCTATTCCTGTGCACAGCCTATATCCCCCCATCAGAGTCCCCTTACTACAACGAAAACACCTTTACCATTCTGGAAGACGAAATCAACTATTACCAGACACAGGGAAACGTGCTGATCTGTGGTGATCTCAACGCCAGAACAGGCACAGAACCTGACTTAATAAATACACATGGGGACAAACACATACCTGGCCAGATCAACATCCCCCCTCCTCCACATCAGCACAGAAACAATCTAGACAAAACAGTCAACAGAAATGGGCATCAACTGCTGCAGATGTGTCGCACGCTGGGTCTGTACATAGTCAACGGTCGGCTTCGAGGGGACTCCTTTGGTCTCTACACATACAGCTCTCCTCTTGGCAACAGCACAGTAGACTATAGTATTACAGACCTAGACCCCTCCTATCTAAGAGCATTCACCGTCAGCCCCCTAACGCCCCTATCAGATCACAGCAAAATCACCCTGTACATTAGGAAGAGCCCAACAGACCCCCATGTAGCAGAGCCCAGCAGACTCAACCCATCCAAACAGCCTTATAGGTGGACAAGTCATAGCAAAGATGACTACCAGAGAGCCATCGGGCACCCAACTATCCAAATGAAGTTGGACCATTTTCTCTCCACCTTATACACAATACACAATAAAGATGGCCTCAATCAGGCTGTTGGGGATATCAATGACATATTTGACAAAACAGCACTTCTGTCCAATCTTAGCAAACCTCATCACCACAGTTCAAACAAATCTACTCATGAAAAGTGGTTTGACTCTGACTGCAGGTGTCTGAGAAAAACACTCCGTAAATTATCCAATGAAAAACACCGGCAACCTGACAATCATGAGCTCCGCCTTCGTTATTGTGAATCATTGAAATTATACAGAAAAACACTAAGCACTAAAAAGAAGCAACACGAACAGCAACTCCTCGAAGAAATTGAAGAATCCATTGATTCAAATAATTTTTGGAAAAAATGGCATTCATTCAACAAATCACACAAAGAAGAATTGGCAATTCAAAATGGTGAAATTTGGAAAAAACACTTTGAAAATCTATACAGTACAATCACTCCGAATTCAGCCCAAAATAATCTGCTAAACAAATTAGAAACTCTTGAATCAGTCGTTAAAGACAACCAAAACCCATTAGATCATGAAATTAGTGAAGAGGAGCTACTGACCAAGATCCAGGCCCTGCAGCCAAGGAAGGCAAGTGGACCGGATCGCATCTTAAATGAAATGCTTCGGTTCGGCAGCCATAAAATCAAGACTGCCATACTGAAATTATTTAATATCATCTTGAACATCATTTTCCAGACACCTGGGGCCAAGGGATTATCACTCCAATCCATAAAAGTGGAGATAAGTATGAGCCCAACAACTACAGAGGCATATGTGTCAGCAGCAACCTGGGGAAGTTGTTCTGCAGCATCTTAAACAGCCGTCTGCAAAACTTCCTCAGTGAACATAATGTCCTGAGCAAGAGTCAGATTGGATTCACTCCACAACACAGAACCACTGACCACATCTACACCCTCCACACCCTCATCCAGAAACACGTCCACCACAACAAAAACAAAATCTTCTCTTGTTTTGTAGATTTCAAGAAAGCATTCGACTCAATTTGGCATCATGGTCTGTTTCTGAAACTACTAGAAAAAGGTATTGGGGGAAAAACCTATGATATAATCAAGACAATGTACATAAATAATCAATGCGCTGTAAAAATTGGAATCATGGAAACCGACCAAATCGCCTGTTTGGTTTTTGGTCATTTTCTCCAAAACCACCGGCCCGATTTCAACCAAACCTTCTGCGTTGGACTCCCCTCGGACCCCCAGATGATATATCCGAGTTTGGAGAAATTTGGAGAAATTTTAATTTTTGGTCAAAAAAAAAAAAAAAATTTGGTCAAAAAAAAACGACAGGCGCGTACTGTCGTCTTTTTAAAATCGCCTGTTTGGTTTTTGGTCATTTTCTCCAAAACCACCGGCCCGATTTCAACCAAACCTTCTGCGTTGGACTCCCCTCGGACCCCCAGATGATATATCCGAGTTTGGAGAAATTTGGAGAAATTTTAATTTTTGGTCAAAAAAAAAAAAAAAAATTGGTTAAAAAAACGACAGGCGCGTACCTGTCGTCTTTTTAAAATCGCCTGTTTGGTTTTTGGTCATTTTCTCCAAAACCACCGGCCCGATTTCAACCAAACCTTCTGCGTTGGACTCCCCTCGGACCCCCAGATGATATATCCGAGTTTGGAGAAATTTAAATTTTTGGTAAAAAAAAAAAAAAATTTGGTCAAAAAAAAACGACAGGCGCGTACCTGTCGTCTTTTTTCAAATCGCCTGTTTGGTTTTTGGTCATTTTCTCCAAAACCACCGGCCCGATTTCAACCAAATCTTCTGCGTTGGACTCCCCTCGGACCCCCAGATGATATATCCGAGTTTGGAGAAATTTTAATTTTTGGTCAAAAAAAAAAAAAAAATTGGTCAAAAAAAAAACGACAGGCGCGTACCTGTCGTCTTTTTAAAATCGCCTGTTTGGTTTTTGGTCATTTTCTCCAAAACCACCGGCCCGATTTCAACCAAACCTTCTGCGTTGGACTCCCCTCGGACCCCCAGATGATATATCCGAGTTTGGAGAAATTTGGAGAAATTTTAATTTTTGGTCAAAAAAAAAAAAAAAATTTGGTTAAAAAAAAACCTGTCGTCTTTTTAAAATCGCCTGTTTGGTTTTTGGTCATTTTCTCCAAAACCACCGGCCCGATTTCAACCAAACCTTCTGCGTTGGACTCCCCTCGGACCCCCAGATGATATATTCGAGTTTGGAGAAATTTTAAATTTTCGTCAAAAAAAAAAAAAAATTTGGTCAAAAAAAAAACGACAGGCGCGTACCTGTCGTCTTTTTAAAATCGCCTGTTTGGTTTTTGGTCATTTTCTCCAAAACCACCGGCCCGATTTCAACCAAACCTTCTGCGTTGGACTCCCCTCGGACCCCCAAATGATATATCCGAGTTTGGAGAGATTTGGAGAAATTTTAATTTTTGGTCAAAAAAAAAAAAAAAATTTGGTAAAAAAAAAACCTGTCGTCTTTTTAAAATCGCCTGTTTGGTTTTTGGTCATTTTCTCCAAAACCACCGGCCCGATATCAACCAAACCTTCTGCGTTGGACTCCCCTCGGACCCCCAGATGATATATCCGAGTTTGGAGAAATTTGGAGAAATTTTAATTTTTGGTCAAAAAAAAAAAAAAATTTGGTTAAAAAAAAACCTGTCGTCTTTTTAAAATCGCCTGTTTGGTTTTTGGTCATTTTCTCCAAAACCACTGGCCCGATTTCAACCAAACCTTCTGCGTTGGACTCCCCTCGGACCCCCAGATGATATATCCGAGTTTGGAGAAATTTTAATTTTTGGTAAAAAAAAAAAAAAATTTGGTCAAAAAAAAACGACAGGCGCGTACCTGTCGTCTTTTTAAAATCGCCTGTTTGGTTTTTGGTCATTTTCTCCAAAACCACCGGCCCGATTTCAACCAAACCTTCTGCGTTGGACTCCCCTCGGACCCCCAGATGATATATTCGAGTTTGGAGAAATTTTTATTTTTGGTCAAAAAAAAAAAAAAATTTGGTAAAAAAAAAACGACAGGCGCGTACCTGTCGTCTTTTTAAAATCGCCTGTTTGGTTTTTGGTCATTCTCTCCAAAACCACCGGCCCGATTTCAACCAAACCTTCTGCGTTGGACTCCCCTCGGACCCCCAGATGATATATTCGAGTTTGGAGAAATTTTAATTTTTGGTCAAAAAAAAAAAAAAATTTGGTAAAAAAAAAATGACAGGCGCGTACCTGTCGTCTTTTTAAAATCGCCTGTTTGGTTTTTGGTCATTTTCTCCAAAACCACCGGCCCGATTTCAACCAAACCTTCTGCGTTGGACTCCCCTCGGACCCCCAGATGATATATCCGAGTTTGGAGAAATTTGGAGAAATTTTAATTTTTTGGTCAAAAAAAAAAAAAAAAATTGGTAAAAAAAAAAAACCTGTCGTCTTTTTAAAATCGCCTGTTTGGTTTTTGGTCATTTTCTCCAAAACCACCGGCCCGATTTCAACCAAACCTTCTGCGTTGGACTCCCCTCGGACCCCCAGATGATATATCCGAGTTTGGAGAAATTTGGAGAAATTTTAATTTTTGGTCAAAAAAAAAAAAAAATTTGGTAAAAAAAAAACCTGTCGTCTTTTTAAAATCGCCTGTTTGGTTTTTGGTCATTTTCTCCAAAACCACCGGCCCGATTTCAACCAAACCTTCTGCGTTGGACTCCCCTCGGACCCCCAGATGATATATCCGAGTTTGGAGAAATTTTAATTTTTGGTAAAAAAAAAAAAAAATTTGGTCAAAAAAAAACGACAGGCGCGTACCTGTCGTCTTTTTTCAAATCGCCTGTTTGGTTTTTGGCTGGGCATTCCCCCAAGTTTCTCTTCAGTGGGCCTCTACATCCGGTCTGGGCAGCTGCAACTCCCCCTGTCATCAGTCGTGGAGGAGTACAAGGTGGCAAAGTGCAGAGTCGTACTTAGCCTGAGAGATTCCAATGATGACCTGGTAAAACAAGCAGGGGTTACAACTAGGTCCGGGCGCAAGTGGGCGGCTGATAAAGCTGTGGAGCAGGCAGTGAGCTCACTAAAGCTGCGGGACATCATCGGCAACCAATGCGTCCACCGGCAAGGCCTCGGCTCTGCTCACTTTCAATCGTGGGGAGGAGCAAGTGCAAGGACCAGACGAGACATGGTGCAGGCGGAGGTTCGGAGCAGAGAAGAGGAGAAGCGGACAGCTAGGGCAGTGGAACAAGGTTCCCAGGGAGCTTGGACAAAATGGGATCTGCCCAAGCGCAAGGTCACGTGGCAAGAACTGTGGCGACTGGAGCCCTATCGCATCTCCTTCCTCTTGAGATCCGTGTACGATACCTTACCTTCGCCATCACACCTGCACACATGGGGACTGAGAGAGGATCCACTCTGCAAACTCTGCGGCCAGAGGGGGACTCTGGCACACATACTGTCTGGGTGTAAAACAGCTTTAACCCAAGGGCGGTATAGGTGGCGCCATGATAAAGTCCTCCTCTCACTCGCTGACACCATAGAGCGGGAAAGAGTCAAGAAGAGGGCAGCAGGTACAGCTACAGGGAGAACAATCACCTTTCTTAGAGAAGGAGCCAGGCCCACTCCAACAGCAAGAAGGAAGTCCAACATCCTTCAATCTGCAAGGTCCTGGGAGATGAGGGTTGACGTGGGAAGGAGGCTGCAGTTCCCGGAGGTGGTCCAAACAACCCTCCGGCCTGACATCGTGCTGTGGTCAACTAAAGACCAGAAGATAATACTGGTCGAACTGACAGTTCCATGGGAGGAAGGCTGCGAAGTGGCCCATGAGAGGAAGGCCTTAAAGTACCAGCCCCTTATCCAGGATTGCAGAGACAAGGGCTGGCAGGCATGGTTGTTTCCCGTGGAGGTTGGGTGCAGGGGCTTCCCAGCTAAGTCGGCATGGCGCTTGATGTCAGCTCTGGGCGTGGACGAGCGGAGCAAGAAGCAAGCGGCCCGTAGGATGGGGGAGGAGGCGGAACGCGCCTCGTGTTGGATCTGGAGTAAGCGTGAGGAGGAAAGCTGGAGGCCAGGGGCAGGTGGGCAGTGAGCTGGCCACTCACTGCCGGCCCACCAACTGGAGAGTGTTGTGGTTGAGGGCCGAAACACTCAGTGAAGGTTGTGTACCACCTGATGACATCTGCTCCTGGCCTAAGGCAACAGCTACCTACTAAGGTAGCTGAAGAAGGCACCCACAAGTGTATGTAAATAGCTATCTCTGGATTACCAGTGGCATCTAGGAAAGACTAGATGACAACCGAGAAAGGTTGGTGACGCTGGAGAGACAGCTGACCTCCAGGAAAGACTGGCGCGGGCGCACAGGGCTAGCAATCCTGTGAGCAGCACTCGCAAGAGGGCACCAACCTAAGCTACGAATGAACAAAATGAGCAATACCCCCAGAGTCTCCCGAGAGGGGGGGCGGAAGAGAGACTCAAAGGGACGGACACACCGATATCGGCCAGGACAAGAAACACGACTATGAGAAAGCTAAAGCAAACAACACTAACCGGGGAGGAATTTACCACCAGGTGCTACTGCGGGAAAGTCTGCAGAAGCACCAGAGGGCTCAGGCAACATCAGAGCAGGTCCAGGTGTGGAACAGCAGCGGCCCAAGTGCAGCGCACAGACCCAAGGTCTGGTCAGACGATGGAGAACTCCAGCCAGGAAGCACCCCACAGTGCTGAAGATCTCTCCGCACTTGAGCAGCCCCAGCACCAGAGACCAGCCCATACAAACCCTCCCCTGGTTACCCCAATCCATTCGGCAAGGAGAGAGAGGATCAAGTGGCCAAAGACGTCAGATAACACCATCTGGATGCAGCTCAATGACGACCTCGACGGCATCCTGGAAGCAATCTCATCAGGCCCAGCGCACAAGAAGGTTGACTCCATCACAACCATAGCATACAACCTTGCTAAGGAACGTTTCGGGACAATGGAGCGGAAAGGGCAGCCACAACAGCAGAAAGAACCTAACAGGAGGGAGAGGGAGATTCGCCGCCTGAGGAGCGAGATAAAGGCACTCAACAAACAGTACAAAATCAGCTCACCAACCGAGAAAGAGGGCATCAAAGACTTAACAAGCAAGCTGCGGGAACAATTGTGCAAGGTCAGGAGAGCAGAATACCTACGGCAGCAGCGACGGAAGAAAGAGAAGAGGCGAGCACAGTTTGTCAAAGACCCATACAGCTTCACGAAGACTCTTCTTGGCCAACAAAAATCCGGCACACTCTCCAGCTCAAGGGCGGAGGTAGAAGAGTTCCTTTCGGAAGCCCACAGCGACGCCAACAAGAGTCAGGGTCTGGGAGCCAACCGCAACATCTCGAGGCCTGGAAAACCAACAGCGGAGCTGAATGTGAAGGAACCCACATGGCAGGAAATCCAGGACATCGTCCGCAAAGCCAAATCATCAGCAGCCCCTGGCCCTAGCGGTATGCCATATAAGGTGTACAAAAAATGCCCAAAACTTCTTCGGAGGTTGTGGAAGGTCATGAGGAAGATCTGGACCAAGGGCACAATTCCACCAAGCTGGAAATTGGCAGAGGGATGTTTTGTCCCGAAAGAGGAGGGGTCCTCCACAATCTCCCAGTTCAGAACAATCTCCCTCCTGAATGTAGAGTGTAAGATCTTCTTCTCAGTGCTGGCAAGAAGGATCACCTCGTATATGATGCAAAACCACTACATCAACACATCCATCCAGAAAGGTGGCATCCAAGGCTTTTCTGGCTGTCTGGAACACACTGCAATGATCAGCCAATTGATTCGAGAAGCAAAGCAAAAGAGAGGCGACCTAACCGTTGTCTGGTTAGATCTTGCTAATGCTTACGGGTCAATCCCACACGATCTCATACAAGAAGGACTTGACCACTATTACATCCCAGTGGCAATCCGAGACATGATCAACAGCTATCTTGCTGGGTTCAAACTCAGGTTTACATCAGCCCTTTTTACCACCAGCTGGCTGGACCTCCAAAAGGGGATCCCTACAGGGTGTACCATCTCCCCCATCTTATTCATCATGGGGATGAACCTTCTGATAACAGCAGCAGAGGGCATAACCCGGGGCCCTAAATTGGAGTCAGGTATTGTCCAGCCAGCGCTGCGAGCATTCATGGATGATATCACAATAACAACCGTTACCCACGTCCAAGCAAGATGGGTACTGGAAACTTTGGGCAGTGTTGCCTCGTGGGCAGGGATGCTGTTCAAGGCCAGGAAGTGCAGACGCTTGATTATAAAGAAGGGCAAAGTTACCAGCAAGTTCTGTCTCCAAGTCCAGGGTGAGGTCATTCCATCCATCGAGGACAGCCCGATAAAGTACCTGGGGAAGTGGTTCAATGCATCGCTGACAGATGGCACCAACGTTGCTGAGGCTGTGAAGCAGACTGAGGAGTGGTTGAAGAAGATTGACAAATCTTTACTTCCGGGCAAGTTCAAGACCTGGCTGTACCAACATGGCCTCTTGCCCAGGCTCCTTTGGCTCTTCACCGTCTACGAGTTCCCTATGACTGTTGTGGAGGTCATTGAGAGGAAGACAAACAAACATCTAAGAAGATGGCTGGGCATTCCCCCAAGTTTCTCTTCAGTGGGCCTCTACATCCGGTCTGGGCAGCTGCAACTCCCCCTGTCATCAGTCGTGGAGGAGTACAAGGTGGCAAAGTGCAGAGTCGTACTTAGCCTGAGAGATTCCAATGATGACCTGGTAAAACAAGCAGGGGTTACAACTAGGTCCGGGCGCAAGTGGGCGGCTGATAAAGCTGTGGAGCAGGCAGTGAGCTCACTAAAGCTGCGGGACATCATCGGCAACCAATGCGTCCACCGGCAAGGCCTCGGCTCTGCTCACTTTCAATCGTGGGGAGGAGCAAGTGCAAGGACCAGACGAGACATGGTGCAGGCGGAGGTTCGGAGCAGAGAAGAGGAGAAGCGGACAGCTAGGGCAGTGGAACAAGGTTCCCAGGGAGCTTGGACAAAATGGGATCTGCCCAAGCGCAAGGTCACGTGGCAAGAACTGTGGCGACTGGAGCCCTATCGCATCTCCTTCCTCTTGAGATCCGTGTACGATACCTTACCTTCGCCATCACACCTGCACACATGGGGACTGAGAGAGGATCCACTCTGCAAACTCTGCGGCCAGAGGGGGACTCTGGCACACATACTGTCTGGGTGTAAAACAGCTTTAACCCAAGGGCGGTATAGGTGGCGCCATGATAAAGTCCTCCTCTCACTCGCTGACACCATAGAGCGGGAAAGAGTCAAGAAGAGGGCAGCAGGTACAGCTACAGGGAGAACAATCACCTTTCTTAGAGAAGGAGCCAGGCCCACTCCAACAGCAAGAAGGAAGTCCAACATCCTTCAATCTGCAAGGTCCTGGGAGATGAGGGTTGACGTGGGAAGGAGGCTGCAGTTCCCGGAGGTGGTCCAAACAACCCTCCGGCCTGACATCGTGCTGTGGTCAACTAAAGACCAGAAGATAATACTGGTCGAACTGACAGTTCCATGGGAGGAAGGCTGCGAAGTGGCCCATGAGAGGAAGGCCTTAAAGTACCAGCCCCTTATCCAGGATTGCAGAGACAAGGGCTGGCAGGCATGGTTGTTTCCCGTGGAGGTTGGGTGCAGGGGCTTCCCAGCTAAGTCGGCATGGCGCTTGATGTCAGCTCTGGGCGTGGACGAGCGGAGCAAGAAGCAAGCGGCCCGTAGGATGGGGGAGGAGGCGGAACGCGCCTCGTGTTGGATCTGGAGTAAGCGTGAGGAGGAAAGCTGGAGGCCAGGGGCAGGTGGGCAGTGAGCTGGCCACTCACTGCCGGCCCACCAACTGGAGAGTGTTGTGGTTGAGGGCCGAAACACTCAGTGAAGGTTGTGTACCACCTGATGACATCTGCTCCTGGCCTAAGGCAACAGCTACCTACTAAGGTAGCTGAAGAAGGCACCCACAAGTGTATGTAAATAGCTAAATAGTTGGTCATTTTCTCCAAAACCACCGGCCCGATTTCAACCAAACCTTCTGCGTTGGACTCCCCTCGGACCCCCAGATGATATATCCGAGTTTGGAGAAATTTTAATTTTTGGTCAAAAAAAAAAAAAAAATTGGTCCAAAAAAAACGACAGGCGCGTACCTGTCGTCTTTTTAAAATCGCCTGTTTGGTTTTTGGTCATTTTCTCCAAAACCACCGGCCCGATTTCAACCAAACCTTCTGCGTTGGACTCCCCTCGGACCCCCAGATGATATATCGAGTTTGGAGAAATTTTAATTTTTGGTAAAAAAAAAAAAAAAATTTGGTCAAAAAAAAACGACAGGCGCGTACCTGTCGTCTTTTTAAAATCGCCTGTTTGGTTTTTGGTCATTTTCTCCAAAACCACCGGCCCGATTTCAACCAAACCTTCTGCGTTGGACTCCCCTCGGACCCCCAGATGATATATCGAGTTTGGAGAAATTTTAATTTTTGGTCAAAAAAAAAAAAAAATTTGGTCAAAAAAAAACGACAGGCGCGTACCTGTCGTCTTTTTAAAATCGCCTGTTTGGTTTTTGGTCATTTTCTCCAAAACCACCGGCCCGATTTCAACCAAACCTTCTGCGTTGGACTCCCCTCGGACCCCCAGATGATATATCCGAGTTTGGAGAAATTTGGAGAAATTTTAATTTTTGGTCAAAAAAAAAAAAAAAATTGGTCAAAAAAAACGACAGGCGCGTACCTGTCGTCTTTTTAAAATCGCCTGTTTGGTTTTTGGTCATTTTCTCCAAAACCACCGGCCCGATTTCAACCAAACCTTCTGCGTTGGACTCCCCTCGGACCCCCAGATGATATATCCGAGTTTGGAGAAATTTGGAGAATTTAATTTTTGGTAAAAAAAAAAAAAAAATTGGTCAAAAAAAAACGACAGGCGCGTACCTGTCGTCTTTTTAAAATCGCCTGTTTGGTTTTTGGTCATTTTCTCCAAAACCACCGGCCCGATTTCAACCAAACCTTCTGCGTTGGACTCCCCTCGGACCCCCAGATGATATATCCGAGTTTGGAGAAATTTTAATTTTTGGTCAAAAAAAAAAAAAAATTGGTCAAAAAAAAACGACAGGCGCGTACCTGTCGTCTTTTTAAAATCGCCTGTTTGGTTTTTGGTCATTTTCTCCAAAACCACCGGCCCGATTTCAACCAAACCTTCTGCGTTGGACTCCCCTCGGACCCCCAGATGATATATCGAGTTTGGAGAAATTTTAATTTTTGGTCAAAAAAAAAAAAAAAATTGGTCAAAAAAAAACGACAGGCGCGTACCTGTCGTCTTTTTAAAATCGCCTGTTTGGTTTTTGGTCATTTTCTCCAAAACCACCGGCCCGATTTCAACCAAACCTTCTGCGTTGGACTCCCCTCGGACCCCCAGATGATATATCGAGTTTGGAGAAATTTTAATTTTTGGTCAAAAAAAAAAAAAAAATTGGTCAAAAAAAAACGACAGGCGCGTACCTGTCGTCTTTTTAAAATCGCCTGTTTGGTTTTTGGTCATTTTCTCCAAAACCACCGGCCCGATTTCAACCAAACCTTCTGCGTTGGACTCCCCTCGGACCCCCAGATGATATATCCGAGTTTGGAGAAATTTTAATTTTTGGTCAAAAAAAAAAAAAAATTTGGTCAAAAAAAAACGACAGGCGCGTACCTGTCGTCTTTTTAAAATCGCCTGTTTGGTTTTTGGTCATTTTCTCCAAAACCACCGGCCCGATTTCAACCAAACCTTCTGCGTTGGACTCCCCTCGGACCCCCAGATGATATATCCGAGTTTGGAGAAATTTGGAGAATTTAATTTTGGTCAAAAAAAAAAAAAAAAATTGGTCAAAAAAAACGACAGGCGCGTACCTGTCGTCTTTTTAAAATCGCCTGTTTGGTTTTTGGTCATTTTCTCCAAAACCACCGGCCCGATTTCAACCAAACCTTCTGCGTTGGACTCCCCTCGGACCCCCAGATGATATATCCGAGTTTGGAGAAATTTGGAGAAATTTTAATTTTTGGTCAAAAAAAAAAAAAAATTTGGTCAAAAAAAAACGACAGGCGCGTACCTGTCGTCTTTTTAAAATCGCCTGTTTGGTTTTTGGTCATTTTCTCCAAAACCACCGGCCCGATTTCAACCAAACCTTCTGCGTTGGACTCCCCTCGGACCCCCAGATGATATATCCGAGTTTGGAGAAATTTTAATTTTTGGTCAAAAAAAAAAAAAAATTGGTCAAAAAAAAACGACAGGCGCGTACCTGTCGTCTTTTTAAAATCGCCTGTTTGGTTTTTGGTCATTTTCTCCAAAACCACCGGCCCGATTTCAACCAAACCTTCTGCGTTGGACTCCCCTCGGACCCCCAGATGATATATCCGAGTTTGGAGAAATTTTAATTTTTGGTCAAAAAAAAAAAAAAAATTGGTCAAAAAAAAACGACAGGCGCGTACCTGTCGTCTTTTTAAAATCGCCTGTTTGGTTTTTGGTCATTTTCTCCAAAACCACCGGCCCGATTTCAACCAAACCTTCTGCGTTGGACTCCCCTCGGACCCCCAGATGATATATCCGAGTTTGGAGAAATTTTAATTTTTGGTCAAAAAAAAAAAAAAATTGGTCAAAAAAAAACGACAGGCGCGTACCTGTCGTCTTTTTAAAATCGCCTGTTTGGTTTTTGGTCATTTTCTCCAAAACCACCGGCCCGATTTCAACCAAACCTTCTGCGTTGGACTCCCCTCGGACCCCCAGATGATATATCCGAGTTTGGAGAAATTTGGAGAATTTTAATTTTTGGTCAAAAAAAAAAAAAAATTTGGTCAAAAAAAAACGACAGGCGCGTACCTGTCGTCTTTTTAAAATCGCCTGTTTGGTTTTTGGTCATTTTCTCCAAAACCACCGGCCCGATTTCAACCAAACCTTCTGCGTTGGACTCCCCTCGGACCCCCAGATGATATATCCGAGTTTGGAGAAATTTTAATTTTTGGTCAAAAAAAAAAAAAAATTGGTCAAAAAAAAACGACAGGCGCGTACCTGTCGTCTTTTTAAAATCGCCTGTTTGGTTTTTGGTCATTTTCTCCAAAACCACCGGCCCGATTTCAACCAAACCTTCTGCGTTGGACTCCCCTCGGACCCCCAGATGATATATCCGAGTTTGGAGAAATTTTAATTTTTGGTCAAAAAAAAAAAAAAAATTGGTCAAAAAAAAACGACAGGCGCGTACCTGTCGTCTTTTTAAAATCGCCTGTTTGGTTTTTGGTCATTTTCTCCAAAACCACCGGCCCGATTTCAACCAAACCTTCTGCGTTGGACTCCCCTCGGACCCCCAGATGATATATCGAGTTTGGAGAAATTTTAAATTTTGGTCAAAAAAAAAAAAAAATTTGGTCAAAAAAAAACGACAGGCGCGTACCTGTCGTCTTTTTAAAATCGCCTGTTTGGTTTTTGGTCATTTTCTCCAAAACCACCGGCCCGATTTCAACCAAACCTTCTGCGTTGGACTCCCCTCGGACCCCCAGATGATATATCCGAGTTTGGAGAAATTTGGAGAAATTTTAATTTTTGGTCAAAAAAAAAAAAAAATTTGGTCAAAAAAAACGACAGGCGCGTACCTGTCGTCTTTTTAAAATCGCCTGTTTGGTTTTTGGTCATTTTCTCCAAAACCACCGGCCCGATTTCAACCAAACCTTCTGCGTTGGACTCCCCTCGGACCCCCAGATGATATATCCGAGTTTGGAGAAATTTTAATTTTTGGTCAAAAAAAAAAAAAAATTGGTCAAAAAAAAACGACAGGCGCGTACCTGTCGTCTTTTTAAAATCGCCTGTTTGGTTTTTGGTCATTTTCTCCAAAACCACCGGCCCGATTTCAACCAAACCTTCTGCGTTGGACTCCCCTCGGACCCCCAGATGATATATCGAGTTTGGAGAAATTTTAATTTTTGGTCAAAAAAAAAAAAAAAATTGGTCAAAAAAAAACGACAGGCGCGTACCTGTCGTCTTTTTAAAATCGCCTGTTTGGTTTTTGGTCATTTTCTCCAAAACCACCGGCCCGATTTCAACCAAACCTTCTGCGTTGGACTCCCCTCGGACCCCCAGATGATATATCCGAGTTTGGAGAAATTTTAATTTTTGGTCAAAAAAAAAAAAAAATTGGTCAAAAAAAAACGACAGGCGCGTACCTGTCGTCTTTTTAAAATCGCCTGTTTGGTTTTTGGTCATTTTCTCCAAAACCACCGGCCCGATTTCAACCAAACCTTCTGCGTTGGACTCCCCTCGGACCCCCAGATGATATATCCGAGTTTGGAGAAATTTTAATTTTTGGTCAAAAAAAAAAAAAAAATTGGTCAAAAAAAAACGACAGGCGCGTACCTGTCGTCTTTTTAAAATCGCCTGTTTGGTTTTTGGTCATTTTCTCCAAAACCACCGGCCCGATTTCAACCAAACCTTCTGCGTTGGACTCCCCTCGGACCCCCAGATGATATATCCGAGTTTGGAGAAATTTTGAGAAATTTTAATTTTTGGTCAAAAAAAAAAAAAAATTTGGTCAAAAAAAGACGACAGGCGCGTACCTGTCGTCTTTTTAAAATCGCCTGTTTGGTTTTTGGTCATTTTCTCCAAAACCACCGGCCCGATTTCAACCAAACCTTCTGCGTTGGACTCCCCTCGGACCCCCAGATGATATATCCGAGTTTGGAGAAATTTTAATTTTTGGTCAAAAAAAAAAAAAAATTGGTCAAAAAAAAACGACAGGCGCGTACCTGTCGTCTTTTTAAAATCGCCTGTTTGGTTTTTGGTCATTTTCTCCAAAACCACCGGCCCGATTTCAACCAAACCTTCTGCGTTGGACTCCCCTCGGACCCCCAGATGATATATCCGAGTTTGGAGAAATTTTAATTTTTGGTAAAAAAAAAAAAAAAATTGGTCAAAAAAAAACGACAGGCGCGTACCTGTCGTCTTTTTAAAATCGCCTGTTTGGTTTTTGGTCATTTTCTCCAAAACCACCGGCCCGATTTCAACCAAACCTTCTGCGTTGGACTCCCCTCGGACCCCCAGATGATATATCCGAGTTTGGAGAAATTTTAATTTTTGGTAAAAAAAAAAAAAAAAATTGGTCAAAAAAAACGACAGGCGCGTACCTGTCGTCTTTTTAAAATCGCCTGTTTGGTTTTTGGTCATTTTCTCCAAAACCACCGGCCCGATTTCAACCAAACCTTCTGCGTTGGACTCCCCTCGGACCCCCAGATGATATATCCGAGTTTGGAGAAATTTGGAGAAATTTTAATTTTTGGTCAAAAAAAAAAAAAAAATTGGTCAAAAAAAAACGACAGGCGCGTACCTGTCGTCTTTTTAAAATCGCCTGTTTGGTTTTTGGTCATTTTCTCCAAAACCACCGGCCCGATTTCAACCAAACCTTCTGCGTTGGACTCCCCTCGGACCCCCAGATGATATATCCGAGTTTGGAGAAATTTTAATTTTTGGTCAAAAAAAAAAAAAAATTTGGTCAAAAAAAAACGACAGGCGCGTACCTGTCGTCTTTTTAAAATCGCCTGTTTGGTTTTTGGTCATTTTCTCCAAAACCACCGGCCCGATTTCAACCAAACCTTCTGCGTTGGACTCCCCTCGGACCCCCAGATGATATATCCGAGTTTGGAGAAATTTTAATTTTTGGTCAAAAAAAAAAAAAAATTGGTCAAAAAAAAACGACAGGCGCGTACCTGTCGTCTTTTTAAAATCGCCTGTTTGGTTTTTGGTCATTTTCTCCAAAACCACCGGCCCGATTTCAACCAAACCTTCTGCGTTGGACTCCCCTCGGACCCCCAGATGATATATCCGAGTTTGGAGAAATTTTAATTTTTGGTCAAAAAAAAAAAAAAAATTGGTCAAAAAAAAACGACAGGCGCGTACCTGTCGTCTTTTTAAAATCGCCTGTTTGGTTTTTGGTCATTTTCTCCAAAACCACCGGCCCGATTTCAACCAAACCTTCTGCGTTGGACTCCCCTCGGACCCCCAGATGATATATCCGAGTTTGGAGAAATTTTAATTTTTGGTCAAAAAAAAAAAAAAATTTGGTCAAAAAAAAACGACAGGCGCGTACCTGTCGTCTTTTTAAAATCGCCTGTTTGGTTTTTGGTCATTTTCTCCAAAACCACCGGCCCGATTTCAACCAAACCTTCTGCGTTGGACTCCCCTCGGACCCCCAGATGATATATCCGAGTTTGGAGAAATTTGGAGAAATTTTAATTTTGGTCAAAAAAAAAAAAAAATTTGGTCAAAAAAAACGACAGGCGCGTACCTGTCGTCTTTTTAAAATCGCCTGTTTGGTTTTTGGTCATTTTCTCCAAAACCACCGGCCCGATTTCAACCAAACCTTCTGCGTTGGACTCCCCTCGGACCCCCAGATGATATATCCGAGTTTGGAGAAATTTTAATTTTTGGTCAAAAAAAAAAAAAAAATTGGTCAAAAAAAAACGACAGGCGCGTACCTGTCGTCTTTTTAAAATCGCCTGTTTGGTTTTTGGTCATTTTCTCCAAAACCACCGGCCCGATTTCAACCAAACCTTCTGCGTTGGACTCCCCTCGGACCCCCAGATGATATATCCGAGTTTGGAGAAATTTTAATTTTTGGTCAAAAAAAAAAAAAAAATTGGTCAAAAAAAAACGACAGGCGCGTACCTGTCGTCTTTTTAAAATCGCCTGTTTGGTTTTTGGTCATTTTCTCCAAAACCACCGGCCCGATTTCAACCAAACCTTCTGCGTTGGACTCCCCTCGGACCCCCAGATGATATATCCGAGTTTGGAGAAATTTTAATTTTTGGTCAAAAAAAAAAAAAAAATTGGTCAAAAAAAAACGACAGGCGCGTACCTGTCGTCTTTTTAAAATCGCCTGTTTGGTTTTTGGTCATTTTCTCCAAAACCACCGGCCCGATTTCAACCAAACCTTCTGCGTTGGACTCCCCTCGGACCCCCAGATGATATATCCGAGTTTGGAGAAATTTTAATTTTTGGTCAAAAAAAAAAAAAAATTTGGTCAAAAAAAAACGACAGGCGCGTACCTGTCGTCTTTTTAAAATCGCCTGTTTGGTTTTTGGTCATTTTCTCCAAAACCACCGGCCCGATTTCAACCAAACCTTCTGCGTTGGACTCCCCTCGGACCCCCAGATGATATATCCGAGTTTGGAGAAATTTTAATTTTTGGTCAAAAAAAAAAAAAAATTTGGTCAAAAAAAAACGACAGGCGCGTACCTGTCGTCTTTTTAAAATCGCCTGTTTGGTTTTTGGTCATTTTCTCCAAAACCACCGGCCCGATTTCAACCAAACCTTCTGCGTTGGACTCCCCTCGGACCCCCAGATGATATATCCGAGTTTGGAGAAATTTTAATTTTTGGTCAAAAAAAAAAAAAAAATTGGTCAAAAAAAAACGACAGGCGCGTACCTGTCGTCTTTTTAAAATCGCCTGTTTGGTTTTTGGTCATTTTCTCCAAAACCACCGGCCCGATTTCAACCAAACCTTCTGCGTTGGACTCCCCTCGGACCCCCAGATGATATATCCGAGTTTGGAGAAATTTTAATTTTTGGTCAAAAAAAAAAAAAAATTTGGTCAAAAAAAAACGACAGGCGCGTACCTGTCGTCTTTTTAAAATCGCCTGTTTGGTTTTTGGTCATTTTCTCCAAAACCACCGGCCCGATTTCAACCAAACCTTCTGCGTTGGACTCCCCTCGGACCCCCAGATGATATATCCGAGTTTGGAGAAATTTTAATTTTTGGTCAAAAAAAAAAAAAAAATTGGTCAAAAAAAAACGACAGGCGCGTACCTGTCGTCTTTTTAAAATCGCCTGTTTGGTTTTTGGTCATTTTCTCCAAAACCACCGGCCCGATTTCAACCAAACCTTCTGCGTTGGACTCCCCTCGGACCCCCAGATGATATATCCGAGTTTGGAGAAATTTGGAGAAATTTTAATTTTTGGTCAAAAAAAAAAAAAAAATTGGTCAAAAAAAACGACAGGCGCGTACCTGTCGTCTTTTTAAAATCGCCTGTTTGGTTTTTGGTCATTTTCTCCAAAACCACCGGCC
>NW_028155193.1:47239-62510 GCF_905171665.1 Trachurus trachurus | reverse complement strand
AAAGGTAGATGTTTGGATTAAAGCTCCTTCAGTATAAAAGTAGATGTTTGTGTTAAAGCTCCTTCAAAATAAAGGTAGATGTTTGTGTTAAAGCTCCTTCAAAATAAAGGTAGATGTTTGTGTTAAAGCTCCTTCAAAATAAAGGTAGATGTTTGTGTTAAAGCTCCTTCAAAATAAAGGTAGATGTTTGTGTTAAAGCTCCTTCAAAAAGGACTTCCGGTTGTGACATGTAGGGAGAGGACGCACACGCGGAGGCTCCCGGTTCACCTTTTCTTAACCTCCTTTTATAACGAGTTTTCTGTACGGATTTCGACGTAATTTTATCTTTTTAAGTCAGTTTAACTAATTCCGTAGACATGAGCATGTCTAAACAGGCGAAATCAGTGAACGTACAAACTCCGGCCACACGTGCTGCAGGCAAGCTAGCAACTTTTGCAGCTAGCAATGCTCCGTCTCCGACAACAACCAAAGCTCCCGCTACACCCGAAAAACCTGCAGCTGCGGTGGTGGCTATGGACCAACTGTCTGCTCAGTTTGCCAAACAGAGAACCTCACTCAAGGAGGACGTTTCCACCCTGATTCAAGAGGCCATTAGACCAATACAAGATTCACTGGACTCGCTACAGACAACAGTGTCCTCATTCCAGAAACGTCTTACCTCCGTAGAATCTGTAGCAGGTGATAACTTTGAGCGGCTAACAGTAGCAGAGTCCGCCATCAAGACGCTTCAGACCCAGAACCAGTCGCTGCTAGACCGGTGCGATGACCTCGAGAACCGCTCACGGAGATCTAACCTCCGTATATTGAACATCCCCGAAGGCAGTGAGGATGGCAAAGACCCCCTCAAGTTCATGTCAGATGTTTTGATGGAAACGATGGGCCCCGAAGTTTTTTCTACACCGCCTGAACTGGAGAGAGCTCACCGTACCCCGACCTTCAGAGCCAGCCAGAGATCATCCCCCCGCACGTTCCTGGTCTGCTTCTCCAGATTCCAGCAGAAAGAAGCTGCACTGCGCTGGGCCAGGAATCACGAGCTCAAATATCAAGGTGCCACTATAAGGGTCTATCAGGATGTCAGCGCAACACTCGCCAAAAAGAGAGCCGAGTTTAACGGCATCAAGCAAGCCTTGTATCAGAAGAACATCAGGTTCCGCCTGCTCTACCCGGCCCGGCTGCGAGTCATGCACGGAGACGACGTGTTCACTTTCGACTCGCCTGATGAAGCCCAGAAGTTTTTCAATCGGAGGTCCGGCAAAGAATAGGATGATCCGCGGTTTGAACTGTACAGCCTGGCGATGATTAATCATCTCAGCCCGACGATGTGTAAGTTCACCTTTTCAGCAAATCAACCTGCGGTCCGCGGACCCGAGGTATGGACATTCAATGATGTTACTGCTGGACTAATCAATATTATGCTGAGCTATATCTCAAATTCTTCCTAATTTGTTGCCTTTGAATATTGAGGTTATGTTCTCATATGTGTATATCTACTTGTTTGATAGTAATTGTACTGCTCAACCATCTCTCTTTTTTTTCTTCTTTTTTTTTCTTTTCCCTATCTTGGTGTTAAGAGGTTTTAATATATCTTATCATAGGAACTGGGAGCCTTCCTGGGCAGAAGTGTTGAGAAAATGTGCTACCAGAAGTTTTTTGACATAGTGTTTAGCCTGCAGCTTGCCTCAGAGAGAGCGACAAGTATAGGCTTAGTTCTAGTTTTGTTTTTGTTTTTTGACAAGGTTAGGGGAAGGGACACCACCATCTTTTTGCAACATATACTCGCCTTTATTCACATAAGAGTAGAAATGAACCAGACTGTGCACTTTAACATGAACATTGATTTACCCTTTTATTACTTACTTCTCTCTTTTCATTTTATTTTCTTTAGTTAAACATGGTGAATGGTATTGATACGAGGATGGCTGCTATACGATTTGTTAGCTGGAATGTGAAAGGTTTAAATGGGCCGGTCAAAAGAGCCAGGATATTTAATCATCTCAAGTACTTAAAGTGTGATGTTGCGTTTCTCCAGGAAACTCATCTGCTGGTAAAAGATCAAGTCAGACTTAAAAAAGGATGGGTGGGGAATATGTTCCACTCCAATCTTAATTCTAAAACGTGTGGAACAGCCATATTGATTCATAAAAAAATTCAGTTTAATGCAACCACTGTTATCTCAGATCCGCAGGGACGGTTCGTGATGGTTTCAGGGCTCCTCCACCACAAACCTGTGGTTCTGGTAAATATATATGCCCCAAATTGGGATGATGATAAGTTTATTGCCAAAGTTATGTCATTAATTCCAGATCTGAACTCACAACAACTGATTTTCGGTGGAGATTTAAACTGCGTGATGAATCCGGCACTTGACCGCTCCAATCCTAAATCTACAAATCTTTCCAAAAAAGCCAAGCTTTTATCGGTTTTTATGGATCAGATAGGAAGTGTTGACCCCTGGCGGTTTTTATTTCCACAGAGTAAGTCCTTCTCCTTTTTTTCTAATGTACACCACTCATATAGTAGAATAGACTATTTTTTTATTGACCAGAACCTTCTCCCCTTTGTCAAAAAAGTTGAATATTCATCTATCGCAGAGTCAGATCATGCCCCTTTACTTCTGGATCTTGCATTTCCTCATTACCAATTAGAACACCCCTCCTGGAAATTAGACAGAAATCTCCTAGCAGATGAGAGCTTTTGTGAAATGATATCGCAAAAAATTGATGACTTTGTAAATTCCAACCAAAAAGATGACATCTCCCCTTCTCTCCTGTGGGAAACACTAAAGGCTGTAATCAGGGGTGAAATTATATCGTATTCGGCTAGGGTAAATAAAATGAAAAGAATTAAACAAGAGGAGCTAATTAAAGCTCTATTTATGGTAGATGCTCAGTACTCTGCTTCTCCCTCCCCTGAGCTCTACAAAAGGAAGCTGGACCTCCAAACACAATATAATTTACTATCAACTGAAAAAACAGAACGTCTCCTATTAAAATCACGGGGGTATATCTATGAGCATGGCGACAAAGCTGGACGTTTATTAGCACACCAACTTAAATGCCGCTCAGCCTCTCAACAAATCCCACAAATACGAAAAGATGATGGTGAACTAACTATTGACCCAGAAGAAATTAAAGAAACATTCACCACTTTTTATTCAAATCTGTATACATCAGAGATGACAAATGATTGCTCTGACATGGAACATTTCTTTAATAACCTCCAGGCTCCTTCTGTAACAACAGTTCATAGGACTGAAACTGAGCTCCCGCTAAATCGTTTAGAAATCATTACTGCAATAAAGGCAATGCAAAATGGCAAGACACCAGGCCCTGATGGGTATCCCATAGAGTTCTATAAAAAGTTCTCCGACAAACTAATAACAATTTTACTCGATATGTTTAATGACTCTTTCTTCCATG
Source organism: Trachurus trachurus (assembly GCF_905171665.1). NCBI lineage: Eukaryota > Metazoa > Chordata > Actinopteri > Carangiformes > Carangidae > Trachurus > Trachurus trachurus. The sequence continues at coordinate 59,091 of NW_028155193.1, read as the reverse complement.
GGTCACTTCCACAGACATTGACTGAAGCATCAATTACCCTCTTGCTGAAGCCGGGTAAGGACAGCAAAGAATGTGGCTCGTATCGTCCCATCTCCCTCCTAAACTGTGATGTGAAGATCTTGGCCAAAGCCCTTGCCCTACGCCTAGAAACCACAATGCACGACGTGATATCTGCTGACCAAACTGGTTTTATTTTAGGCCGTCATTCTTTCACAAATATCCGTCGACTCCTAAATGTTATCCACTCTCCTGCGTCCAGCGCGATGCCTGAGGTGGTTATCGCGCTGGACGCAGAGAAAGCATTTGATAGGGTGGAATGGGGATATTTATTTGCTTGTTTAAAGAAATTCGGATATGGCCCTAATTTTATTTCATGGATTAAACTTTTGTATACCTCACCCAAAGCCTCTGTAACCACGAATGGTAAACGTTCACAATATTTTCAGCTGTCAAGGGGCACCCGTCAGGGCTGCCCAATCAGTCCATTGTTATTCGCCTTGGCCATAGAGCCCCTGTCTATTACACTCAAAACATTACCATCAATTGTTGGGATTCATAGGGGGGGGGAGGAGCACAGAGTATCTCTTTACGCAGATGATTTGTTAATGTATGTATCTGACCCTGTTTCATGTGCTCCCCATATTATCCACGCCCTGAGGAGTTTTGGCGCCTTTTCTGGGTATAAACTGAACTTCAGTAAAAGCGAATGTTACCCTGTTAACGATTTGGCTCTTCAAATACAGGATGGTGCTCTACCGTTCAAAATCTCTAAAAATGGCTTTAAATATTTAGGCATTAATATCACAAGGGACATGCAAAGCCTTCGCCAAGAAAACTTCTGTCCGCTATTTGAGAAAGTCAAATTAGACCTAAAGAAATGGAAACCACTCCATCTGTCCTTAGCAGGGAAAGTGAATTGCATAAAAATGAATGTGCTCCCCAAGTTTCTTTACCTGTTTCAATGTATCCCACTTTATCTTCCTAAATCTTTCTTTAAATCTATTGATAAGGCCTTAATTTCATTTATATGGGACGGGAAAAAGCCTAGAATTCGGTTAGAACTGTTACAGAGGCCTAAAAACCAAGGTGGCTTAGCTCTTCCGAATTTTTGTCATTATTATTGGGCCTCAAATGTTCAAAAAATCATGTATTGGCTCCATACTCCTGACGCAGACTGGTGCCTACTTGAAGCTGCATCTTGCATCTCCACCTCTCTTAAAGCCCTGGTCACCTCCAGCCTACCCCTCTCTTTCTTACAATACACTAATAATCCTATCATCATAAACACCCTCAAAATATGGGCTCAACTCAGACGGAACTTTGGGTTTAAAAACCTTCTCCATCTAAGTCCCATACACAATAATCACCTTTTCCCCCCAGCCAGGTTAGACTCTGAATTTATTCTCTGGCAGAGACGAGGCATTCATAATTTTAAGGATATGTACATAGATTCTATTTTTGCAAGCTTTGATGACTTGTCGCACAAATTTGGCCTCCCCCGGTCTAGCTTATTTCGATATTTCCAAGTCCGCCACTTCCTTCAACATCATGATCCCAACTTTCCATACATAGCATCACCTTCTAGTTTAGACAATCTGTTAAAATCCACATTCAAGACTAAAGGACTTATCTCAAGAATTAGTGATTGTATAACCTCTTTTAAAAACACGACACTGGCAAAGATTAGAGCGGATTGGGTGGATGAGCTGGGGGAAGACTTGGAAGAGGAGATATGGGAGAGCGCTCTTTTAAGAGTAAACGACAGTACCTCCTGTGCCAAATTAAGCATCATACAATTCAAGATTCTACATCGCACCCACTACTCCAAAGCAAGACTGGCTAAAATATACCCAAACACAGATGCAAGCTGCGACAGGTGTCGAAACACTCCTGCTGATTTAACACATATGTTTTGGTCATGTCCAGCCCTGGCAACCTACTGGTCTACCATCTTTAAAACGTTGTCAGAAGCATTGAATATTGATCTTCAACCCAACGCAGTTATGGCCATATTTGGTACCACAGATAGAAGACATACAACATTAAGGAAAAGTTATAGAAACATAATTGCTTTTACGACGCTGCTTGCACGTAGAAGAATATTATTACATTGGAAATCAAAAAATCCACCCAAAGTGTCTGTGTGGTTTAGTGACCTGACACAATTCATACAATTAGAGAAGATAAAATATACTCTCAGGGGGTCTAGGGACAAGTTCTTTGCTGTCTGGGATCCGGTGTTGAAGCATTTAGGTAAACTTAAAACTGTACCCACTTAATGACCACTTAACATCCATCTTGTATTTGTGACTGTGATCAAATCCATGTGAACCTTGTCTTCTTGTTTTGTGCACAGCCTCAGTGTTGGCGAACTCATGTTTGTGCTTTTTTTTTATTTCTATTTTTTTTATTCTTTTTTCTGGACTGGTGTTAGGTTATGAAGATTTGTCAGAGTGATGTCGCAGGCTAGGGTTAGGGTTAGGGTCATTCCCTGCGAGGGCAATTGTCGGAAATGTCACAGCCATCCCGGAAGCTATCCCCATGTGTGTGTGCGGCGAGTTATCACGATTACGATGGGTTGGCTAATGTGCTATCACTCACTCTGTCACATTCCCACTAACTAACATTCCATCTACTAACAGAGCCTGGATTCAGGGTAAACTGAACCTTTTTCCCGGTCTCGGACGGTCGAGGGGTAGGCAAGTGATCGAGGTGTCTCTGGATTCGTCTCGACGAGACCTTTCCGTAGATACCCAACATGAGGCCCGCGGACCTTCCGGGGCCGAGATATTAGCTCGAGAGCACCCGCCTTCTGGTTTGACTCTGGCGGAGGACGCAGGCAAAACTGTGCGCTTTTGGACATAACTCGAGAACGGTTAGGGTGAGGCAAGGGATCGAGGTGTCTCTGGATTCGTCTCGTCGAGACCTTTCCGTGGATACCCAACATGAGGTCCGCGGACCTTCAGGGGCCGAGATATTGACTCGAGAGCACCCGTTCCTGTTTTGACTTGAGTGGAGCAGGCAAAGGTGCCCTTTGGGACATAGGTCGATAGAGCGTGCTCGTGGTGAAAATAGGCCCATTGAACTCTGGTTCTATTCCTGGAAATATTTTCCCTATTTCCTGGAATAATAATAAAGTTTTTGTTGTGTGAATAAAGTTTTTGTTTGATTGTTTTTGTCAAACTCTAATGGTTGATTTATTGGAAAAATCGAAAAGCAGACACTTAGGTAGGCTTATGGTTTACTAGCATATTTTCCAGGAAACGAACAAACCCACCCTTCACACTCGTGAAACTTAGGGTTAGGGTTGGTGAATTTTCAAAGGTCGATATTCCTGATAAAGACACGCACTCCTCCTGAAAATGGGCACATTAGACACATGGTTCGATACCTGGAAATATATTTTTGCCATTCCGGAATTCGCACCTCATTAGCTATCCACCCCTTTCGAGAATAGCGGCCTGCTATTGGCTACTTTTTTCGCCCAACCCTCGGCATGAAGGCAAACGTCAAAACAGGGCCAAATTCAAATTTCAAAGTCGTTTTCCAGGTTGTCTACATGGAATTCCACACGGCATTCTATTGGCTACTGAAAGGGCTACGGTGGGCGTGGCCATTTCTGACCCAGGAGTATATAAGAAGAGACTCTGCCTGTCTGTTGTGAAACGGACGGACGCTACCATGGATCGGCTCACCGTGGGACTTGTTGCCATGATGGCGCTAGGGGCGAAAGGACTGGAAATCAACACCACCAACAACGCGATTGTGGAAAAGGCTGTGGGAGAGAGCGTCAAGCTGGAGTGCAAGTTCACCACCGGCCCAATGGAAAAAGATCAAGTGCTGATGTACACCGCCGGGCACATCTACGGCTGAAGGGAAGAGCCTACTTCCAGGAAGGCGACCCCGGGAGAGGAGATAGATGCCTCCATCAATATGGCGCTGCTATAGAAGAGACTCTGCCTGTCTGTTGTGAAACGGACGGACGCTACCATGGATCGGCTCACCGTGGGACTTGTTGCCATGATGGCGCTAGGGGCGAAAGGACTGGAAATCAACACCACCAACAACGCGATTGTGGAAAAGGCTGTGGGAGAGAGCGTCAAGCTGGAGTGCAAGTTCACCACCGGCCCAATGGAAAAAGATCAAGTGCTGATGTACACCGCCGGGCACATCTACGGCTGAAGGGAAGAGCCTACTTCCAGGAAGGCGACCCCGGGAGAGGAGATAGATGCCTCCATCAATATGGCGCTGCTATAGAAGAGACTCTGCCTGTCTGTTGTGAAACGGACGGACGCTACCATGGATCGGCTCACCGTGGGACTTGTTGCCATGATGGCGCTAGGGGCGAAAGGACTGGAAATCAACACCACCAACAACGCGATTGTGGAAAAGGCTGTGGGAGAGAGCGTCAAGCTGGAGTGCAAGTTCACCACCGGCCCAATGGAAAAAGATCAAGTGCTGATGTACACCGCCGGGCACATCTACGGCTGAAGGGAAGAGCCTACTTCCAGGAAGGCGACCCCGGGAGAGGAGATGCCTCCATCAATATGGCGCTGCTGACTCCCTTAGACACCGGGATCTACTACTGCCAAGTCAAGAAAATTCCAGGTATCCGGAGCATAAAGGCGCTCCTCCGAGTTCTCCGAAAGCCGTCCAAGCCCGAGTGCCATTCCACCGAGGGGGCCGGAGAGGTCGGGAGAACCAAAGTGCTACATTGTGGATCTGGGGAAGGTGCGCCACCTATCCGGTACCACTGGTCAAGAAGACCGCCCTGGAAGCTGCTGTCCGACTCTGCGGTGACGGACGAGACGGCGGGCACACTTACCATCAAAGATGCCAGTGAGAGCGATTCCGGAACTTACCAATGCACTGCCGTTAATCGGGTTGGTACGGAGGTATGCTTCCTGGAACTCAACATGCCACACATCCTCCAGCGGTGGGAACGATTGTTGGAGCTGTGTTAGGAAGCCTGGCCGCCATCGGGACCATCGCTTCCACAGTCAACTTCATGGTACGGTGTGTACAGATTATTATTATTTTATTATTATAAACCACACACACCACCGCATTAGACACATGGTTCGATTCCTGGAAATATACTTACATATGCCATTCCGGAATTCGCACCTCATTAGCTATCCGCCCCTTTAAGAGAATACCGGCCTGCTATTGGCTACTTTTCCCCCCCAACCCTCGGTATAAAGGCAAACGTTTTCCCGCCTCCTCCCTCATTGCCGACGAGGACGCCGACGAGGTAAGCTGCCGTCTCTCGACCGGATTCCTGAATAACAACGTCATTTTCCAGGAAATTGACCCGTGCTAACGGTTAAGGGTTAGCTATCTAGCTAACGGTTAGTTAGTTAGCTAGCTAACGGTTAGCTAGCTAGCTAGCCAGCTAACGGTTTAGCTAGCTAGCTAACGGTCACGGTTCGGGAATCTGCCGTCTCTCGATCGGGTTCAGGAATAACAACGTCATTTTCCAGGAAATTGACCCGTGCTAACGGTTAAGGGTTAGCTATCTAGCTAACGGTTAGTTAGTTAGCTAGCTAACGGTTAGCTAGCTAGCTAGCCAGCTAACGGTTTAGCTAGCTAGCTAACGGTCACGGTTCGGGAATCTGCCGTCTCTCGACCGGATTCAGGAATAACAACGTCATTTTCCAGGAAATTGACCCGTGCTAACGGTTAAGGGTTAGCTATCTAGCTAACGGTTAGTTAGTTAGCTAGCTAACGGTTAGCTAGCTAGCTAGCCAGCTAACGGTTTAGCTAGCCAGCTAACGGTCACGGTTCGGGAAAACGCCGCGTTAGATTCCAGGAATTTTTCCTTTTTTCTGGAATTCGAACCGCGCGACCTCATTAACACTCTACTCTCTGCCCGCCGCTCTCAGATCCAGGAACAACAACGCAGTACTCCGGGAAATATCCTGTACTAGCTAACGGTTTGATTCCAGGAATTTTTCCTTTTTTACGGAATTCGAACCGCGCGACCTCATTAGCTAACCCACGTGCTAGGGTCAACACTCTACTCTCTGCCCGCCGCTCTCAGATCCAGGAACAACAACGCAGTACTCCGGGAAATATCCTGTACTAGCTAACGGTTGGATTCCTGGAAATTAATTAACTTGGTTCATTTCCGGCAATTTGAAAGGACTGATTGTCACTCATTTCCTCACCACCCTAGATGAAGGACAAAAAAAAAAAAAAGAAGGAGCAGAAGAAGAAGAAGCAGCTGCAGAAGCAGCTGCAGGAGCAGGAGCAGGAGCAGGAGCAGGAGCAGGACCCGGTCCCGGTCAAGGTCAAGCACCCCAAGTGCCCCATGTGTGGGGTGCGCTACGCCTCCCTCTCCCGCCATTTGCGCGAGACCCACGGTGTAGAGGATGTCAGAATGTAGCGCATGTCGGAACATGCGCTACTCCGGGAAGCTCCGCTGCCCTGTCCCCGGGTGCAACAGTGACCGGGAGTATGTCCGCCTGGACAAACACCTTGTCGCCCAGCACAAGTTCTCCACTGTAATGCTCCACCACCGCCGCCGCCGCAGAAAAAAAGATTTTTTTCCGGAAAAAGGTAGTCCTCACCTCCGTTCATTTATTCTTTCTCTCTCTCTTTCTCATCCCACAGGGCAAGGCGTTGACTCCTCTAATGTTGGAGGCAAAAAAGGCAGCCATCATGGAGAAGATGAGGGCCCTCTCCAGGCGGCCCCCCTCCCAGCCCACCCCCACCCCAGCGGCCCCAGGGGCCAGAGCGCCGCCGCCGGCCGGCCGGGCGCGGGACTGGTTGGCCGACGGGCTGGACGCAGTCCACCAAAAGCTGGAAGGCCTGATGAAGGAGGTGGACCACCTGCGTGGGGCCGCGCGGCGGGAGCTCAGTTCCCGGGATGGCGCGTCCAGCCCGTCGGCCAACACCACCACCACCACCACCACCACCACCACCGTCCCCAGACCCGGAACGGGGACGTGGCACGGCCACGGACCGGCCGCGGCGTCCACCACCCCCACCACCACCGGCCCCAGACCCGGAACGGGGACGTGGCACGGCCACGGACCGGCCGTGGCGTCCACCCCCACCACCACCACCACCGTCCTAAGACCCGTGACGGGGACGGGGACGTGGCACGGCCACGGACCGGCGGCGGCGGCGTCCACCACCACCGGCCCCAGATCCGGAACGGGGACGTGGCCCAGGCACGGACCGGCGGCCGCGCCCACCACCACCACCACCACCACCACCGTCCCAAGACCCGGGACGGGGACGGGGACGGGGCCCGGCCACGGACCGGCGGCGGCGGCGTCCACTACCACCCCTGTCCGGGCCCCAGACCCGGAACGGGGACCCGGAACGGGGACCCAGCAGCGGCCGTCTTCCGGCTCCGGCACCAGCCCCAGACACCGCCGCAGCCACAGCCGCACCCCATCCTCCGGCACCAGGCCCGGCCCCGGCCGCAGCCACGGCCGCGCCCACAGCCCGAGCCCGTCCCGCAGCCCCGCACCCAGCCGCAGCCGCGGCCGCATCCACGGCGGCTCCCGCAGCCGCGCCCACAGCCCGAGCCCGTCCCGCGGGCCCACACCCAGCCGCAGCCGCGGCCGCATCCACGGCCGCTCCCGCAGCCGCTCCCGCAGCCGCGGCCGCGTCCACGGCCCGAGCCCGTCCCGCGGGCCCACACCCAGCCGCAGCCCCGGCCGCACCCACGGCCGCGCCCACAGCCCCAGCCCGTCCACCGGCCCCTGGCCCGTGAAGGCGACGCGGACCGGGAAGACGGCCCGCCCCGGCCCCTACACCCGGCCCAGCCCCGCCGACATAGGACAGAAGGGCAAGAAGGCTCCCCCGTCGCCCGGCCCCCCGTCCCCCGGCCCCCCACTGCCCGTCTCCAGCCTCGGACCCCCCATTTCCCCCATCTCGGTCCCGAGCCGGAGCCCGACGCCCAACCTAGGTGAGTCTTGCTAGCCTTGACAAGGGCACTACAAGCGTCCTGCTCTTGTGTCAAAGGGGGAAAGGGACAATTTTTGGGGGGTTTTATTTGTTTTTTTCCTTTCTTTCTTTCTCCCCCCCCCCCCCCCCCTGCTTTAGACTATTTGTTGGGCTGTTTCGAGTCCAACCTGTTGGGTCCCGACCAGTCGCAAAGAGCTCTGCGGAACGTGAGACAGCGAAAGTCGTACGTCCGGAAGTTCCTGCTGTTTATGTCCGGGGGGGGCCCGGACATAAACAGAACAGTTTTGTTTCTGAACGACCCGCTCAAGCTGAACGGGTATGTACGGGTTTCTTTCTTTTGTTTTTTTCCTGCGTCGATATTCCCACATTAATGCATCGTCGTAATTTCCAAATGTTTGGTGCTTGCATGCTTCCTCGCTCGCTCGCTCGCTCGCTCACTCATCTATTCCATCATTTCGACGTCAGGTACCTCAATCACCTCAGGGCCCACTTGAAGCCCACGAGCCAAAAGCATGTCATAATCGACGTCGAGGTTTTCCTGCGCTTCGCGAGTTTTGCATCCGTTCCCAAAGTGCGCTTGACGGGGAGGGCCATAAACTGCATTTTGGCGCGGTTGAAAGCGTGGAAGAAAGGGTTGGGCGCCCAGATTGTGATCCAGAGGTTGGATTACAAACGTAGAAAGAGAGGTGAGGTCCAATGCCGAGAGACTGGAAGGACTGATTGTCTGCTCACTGCCACTGTGTAATCTTTCCTTGTCTTCCCTCTTTTGTACAGAGAAACTGGTGAGCACAAGGGACATCGGCGCCTTCATCACCAAGGCCATGAAGGGCCTGAGGAGAGCCCTGGACGGGCTGTGGGCCGAGACAGACAAGACCTCCCGGTTGGCCACCGTGGTGGGTCTCCTGGTTGGCACCATGGTGTGCACCTCGGGCCACCGGGTCTGTGTTTTCCAGAACATGACCCGGAAGGAGGTCCGGGGTGCCACCAAGGCCAAGGGGACCCACTGCATAAGGGTGAGTTGTTGTTGTTGTTGTTGTTGTTGTTGTTTGGTAATTCCCAATGGAAGTTTTATGAGGTACAATACCTGGAATTCGTAGTAGCTTTTCCAAAACCTGAACTTACCCACCGTTCAAACGAAAACCTTTGTCCTCTGTCTGTCAGGCAACTGTCCTCGGGAGTATGTTTTGAGGTAGGTAGGTAAGTAGGTACCAACCACATGGAGGTACCTTTCACCCCCCCCCCCCCCCCCCGCTCGAGCCGACTGTCTGGGGCATGTGTCTGTGGTGCTTAGTGGTGTTGTGGTGGCTGTCTCTTTGCTAGAACGTGAACTAACGCTAACCCATTCTCTCTTTCTGGTCGAGGTCCAGTTCCTTGAACACGAACCTCCCGACCGCGCGCTCCTGATACCTTGGCCCTGTGTCAGGCGACAACAGTGGCCCGACAGAGGGCCAAGGTATCAGGAGCGCGCGGACGGGAGATCCGATACCCGGAACACGAACCCACCAACCAGTTCTAACTAACTTCCCGGAACTTGAACTTACCTTCGCCCGTCCGTCCGTCCGTCCGTCCGTCCGTCCGTCCGTCCGTCCGTCCATTCCTTTATTCCTTCCTTCCTTCCTTCCTTCCTTCCTTCCTAACCCCACACCCCCTCAGTCACGCATGGTTCCGGGGCATGTGTCTGTTGTACTTACCGCATGGAGGTCTTTCCAGGAAGTAAAATTCCCGGAACATGAACTTACCCATAACCTTCTCTCCTCTGAAATGACAGTGTTGTAAATGTTACATGTCTTCTACTTGTTACTTACCCAGGTGGCCAACCACAAGACGGCCCAATCGTACGGGCCGGCGTCGGTGACCCTGCCAGAGGAGCTGTACCAGCACCTCCTGGACTTCATGGACCAGTCAAAGTGTCTGCCAGGGAGGGAGAAAGGCCCCAACACCGCCTTTTTCAACCGGCTCGGGGGGACGTACGAGAGGATGGGGGACAACTTCACCCGGGAGTGGAGGCGGTTCGGCCTCCCGGGGTCCCCCACCTAATTGTGTCGATGTTTTGTGTTTGGAAGAGTAATAAGTAGGTTTGTTTGGGGATTTGAGTATATGATGTATTGTTTAATTTTATTCATGATATGGTATTTTAAGTGTAATGTCTAATGTTTGATATAAAGTTATGTTTGTATTATTTTTATCTTTTTAAGATAAGGTAGGGAAAAAGGAGGATTTTTAGGTATAAAATTTATTTTTTGTAGGAAGGGGGTAATAGTGTGGTAAATACATGGTAGTAATAAATGAAGTTAGGGTTGATATGGAACCGTGATGTAGGGGGGTGGGTTGGGGAAAGGGGAAAGTTAATTTTAGTGTATGTGGGTTGTCAGACTCCATGTGGGCTCGGCATTGCCAGTAGACCTGGGAGTCTGACCAGTTGTGAAAAATAAATTCTTAGTTTTTAGAAAAGGTTGAGAGGATTAGGGAGAGGTAGGGGAGAGAAGGTAGAAAATGTAGATAGTAAGTTTTAGGATGGGGTGAAGGTAGGTTGAGGGTAGGGAAAGGTTAGGTTATGAAGATTTGTCAGAATGATGTCGGAGGCCGTAAGGCCGAAGACATCATTCAAAACGAAGTGCACGCTCCATACTTGGACGCCTGCCTCGAGTCTCCAAGGTCCAGACCACCCATGACGATGGGATGCTGTAGCATAGACATTTCAAAATTAAAACATTAGTAAACATAGTTACATGACTTGTCTATGCCCCTCAGTATTCCCTGATCATCTGTGTTTGTAACTGATTGTATTAATTTTTATATCAATTAATGAATTAATTTTTGTTTGCCTCCTTATCTTGTACATTTATTTATTTATTTATTGATATATGTATCATCTGTAGGTTCTTTACTCACTGTTGTTATGTAGGTCTATGTCTGTTATATTTGTTTAAACCCAAAGGGGAGTGCTGGTCAATGTTGAAATAAATGATGCAAACTGGAAATTATGTAAAAAATAGGTGTAATATGAAAATAAGAGGGTAAATTATGAAAGTAAATTAACGAAACCATAGGGTGGATAAAAGATATAGTCCGAATTGGTTTATAAATGGATTGGTTATGGTTAGAAAAACTGACCTGTAGGGTCTTATCCCTCTGTTAGACCATTAACTTTTAAGTTTAGGTATCAGGTTAAAATTAGTTTATAAATCGATTGGTTAAGGTTAGGGCAATTGACCTGTAGAGTCTTGTGCTTCCATAAGAAAATTAAAATTAAGTTTAGGTATCGAAAGGAGGGAGAAAGGAGTAAACAGGAGTAAAAGAACAATGGAGATCAGATGATATGAAAAATGAAAAATAAAAAATATGTGTACAGGCAAAATACAGATCAAAATATGACATGATCATGTTTTATTTTATGATCTGAAATATAGTCTTTCGTTAAGTCCACTTGGGTGTGTAGTGCCCAATAATGACACCCAGTCTCTCTCAGCACGGCGTCTTTGGTCTCTAGTCCAGTGGGGATTAGCCTCAAGGACTGAAGCCTGTACAGAAGTCCATCCGTGCAGCACAAAGTGTTGTACCACATGCCTGTCTGTGTGAGCTTTTCTGTTTATGTTTGATTTGTGTGCTATGAATCTGATATGAACTGTGTTTTGTGTTTCTCCTACATACATCAAGGAGCATGTTTTACATGTAATTAGGTAGACACAGTTCATAGTTTGTGTGGAAGCTGTCTTTTCTGTTCTGTACACTTTATCTTTTGCAGTGTTTTCAACCCAACTGATCTGCTTAAAGTAGTCTGTGCTGCTCCTGTGCTGCCCTCTTGTGGTTGTGGCTGAGATAGGTTTAAGCTTAGCTTTGACCATATGGTCTTTCAGATTCTTATTTTTTCTAAAAGCAGCTATGATTCTTATATCTATTTCCGGCCTGTGTGAGTCAAATGACTCTTT
>NW_028155193.1:0-46739 GCF_905171665.1 Trachurus trachurus | reverse complement strand
CCCTAACCCTAACCCCTAACCCTAACCCTAACCCTAACCCTAACCCCTAACCCTAACCCTAACCCTAACCCTAACCCTAACCCTAACCCTAACCCTAACCCTAACCCTAACCCTAACCCTAACCCTAACCCTAACCCTAACCCTAACCCTAACCCTAACCCTAACCCTAACCCTAACCCTAACCCTAACCCTAACCCTAACCCTAACCCTAACCCTAACCCTAACCCTAACCCTAACCCCTAACCCTAACCCTAACCCCCTAACCCTAACCCTAACCCTAACCCTAACCCTAACCCTAACCCTAACCCTAACCCTAACCCCTAACCCAAGTAACACAATTAAAAATGTAAAACTAAATCAGGTTTACTTAAAAGAAACTGTAATGTTGAACAGAAATACAAAGAAACATGCCTAAGACGTCCAAATCGGATGCTGCATGATTAAAAACAAATTAGAGGAAACAGAAACACAAATAACATGCCTAAGACGTCCAAATCGGATGCTGCATGACTATAAAGGTCAAATAAGACTTCCAATAAGGCAAAACTAAATTATGTTCAAAGAAAACTTAAGGTTCAACAGAAATATAAAGAAACATGCCTAAGACGTCCAAATCGGATGCTGCATGACTAAAAACAAATTAGGGGAACATGCTTAAGACGTCCTATCAGTACGCTGCATAATTAAACTAAAACTAAATAATGTTGAAGGGAAACAAAAGAGGGAGGAGTGTGAACAGGTCAGCGCCTACGGGTATAAAAGTGGCTCAAGGCAAACAGGCCAAGCTCACTTCACCAAAAGATCAGCGCGCCTGAGGAAGGCTTTGTAGAGCCGAAACGTTGCGCAATGCTGATCAATATTAAGGCTATAAGTCTAATTTTTTGTAAACCCACCATTCATTGGTGGGAAACTAAGAACAAATATGTTAGAATGTAAAACAAATAATATGTAAAATGTAAACTAAATAAATGTGCAAACCAAAACTAAATAATGTGGAGACTGGAGCTGGGAGCTCTCTGCCGGGGGTCCCTGTGAAGGACCGTGCATTTTCTGCCTTCTCCAGCTGGAGGGGGCGGGTTCCTAACCCCACAGCCTAACCCTAACCCTAACCCTAACCCTAACCCTAACCCCCTAACCCTAACCCAGTCAAAGAAGCTTTTCAAAAAAACTATGATAAGAGGAGACCGGATAAGGAACTGCTCCAACTCCTTGAAATCAATCTGACTAAAAATGACTTTGAATTTGACCAACAATTCTATCTTCAAATTAAAGGAACAGCCATGGGAAAGAAATTCGCACCCGCCTATGCGGATATATTTATGGCCTTTTGGGAAACCTCTGCACTTCAGACCTGCAACAAACAGCCTCTTCATTACTATCGTTATTTGGATGATATATGGGGAGTTTGGGAGCACACGAAAGAAGAATTTGACACATTTCTCAACACACTCAACAACCACAATCCCCACATTAAATTGAAAGCAAGTACAAACTCAGACACAGTGGATTTTCTGGACACCACAACATTTAAAGGAGCTAATTTCAACACACATAATAAATTAGATGTTAAAGTATTCTTCAAAGAAACTGACACACATGCCCTGTTACATAAAACCAGTTTCCACCCAAAACACACATTTGCCGGACTCATAAAGTCTCAATTACTCAGATTCCACAGAATATGTACCCAAAAACAAGACTTCATGGAAGCAACCAAAACACTTTTTGCTGCTCTCAGGTGCAGAGGTTACAAAAAAACTTTCTTAAAGAAATGTTACAAAAACTTTCTCCAGGTTAAACCCATACTGGTTTCAGTGACACTGCCCTTGGTTACCACTTACTCTCCAAATACTCTACCATTGATTAGAGGAGTAAAAAAGAACTTAAAAGAGTCATTTGACTCACACAGGCCGGAAATAGATATAAGAATCATAGCTGCTTTTAGAAAAAATAAGAATCTGAAAGACCATATGGTCAAAGCTAAGCTTAAACCTATCTCAGCCACAACCACAAGAGGGCAGCACAGGAGCAGCACAGACTACTTTAAGCAGATCAGTTGGGTTGAAAACACTGCAAAAGATAAAGTGTACAGAACAGAAAAGACAGCTTCCACACAAACTATGAACTGTGTCTACCTAATTACATGTAAAACATGCTCCTTGATGTATGTAGGAGAAACACAAAACACAGTTCATATCAGATTCATAGCACACAAATCAAACATAAACAGAAAAGCTCACACAGACAGGCATGTGGTACAACACTTTGTGCTGCACGGATGGACTTCTGTACAGGCTTCAGTCCTTGAGGCTAATCCCCACTGGACTAGAGACCAAAGACGCCGTGCTGAGAGAGACTGGGTGTCATTATTGGGCACTACACACCCAAGTGGACTTAACGAAAGACTATATTTCAGATCATAAAATAAAACATGATCATGTCATATTTTGATCTGTATTTTGCCTGTACACATATTTTTTATTTTTCATTTTTCATATCATCTGATCTCCATTGTTCTTTTACTCCTGTTTACTCCTTTCTCCCTCCTTTTGATACCTAAACTTAATTTTAATTTTCTTATGGAAGCACAAGACTCTACAGGTCAATTGCCCTAACCTTAACCAATCGATTTATAAACTAATTTTAACCTGATACCTAAACTTAAAAGTTAATGGTCTAACAGAGGGATAAGACCCTACAGGTCAGTTTTTCTAACCATAACCAATCCATTTATAAACCAATTCGGACTATATCTTTTATCCACCCTATGGTTTCGTTAATTTACTTTCATAATTTACCCTCTTATTTTCATATTACACCTATTTTTTACATAATTTCCAGTTTGCATCATTTATTTCAACATTGACCAGCACTCCCCTTTGGGTTTAAACAAATATAACAGACATAGACCTACATAACAACAGTGAGTAAAGAACCTACAGATGATACATATATCAATAAATAAATAAATAAATGTACAAGATAAGGAGGCAAACAAAAATTAATTCATTAATTGATATAAAAATTAATACAATCAGTTACAAACACAGATGATCAGGGAATACTGAGGGGCATAGACAAGTCATGTAACTATGTTTACTAATGTTTTAATTTTGAAATGTCTATGCTACAGCATCCCATCGTCATGGGTGGTCTGGACCTTGGAGACTCGAGGCAGGCGTCCAAGTATGGAGCGTGCACTTCGTTTTGAATGATGTCTTCGGCCTTACGGCCTCCGACATCATTCTGACAAATCTTCATAACCTAACCCAGCCAGATTCTACTTGCGTACAAAGCCTTTGGTTTTCTCTGGCCCAGACACACATGAGGATGGTTACAGGAAGCCTATATGGTCCAGCACAGGGATAGACTTCTCTTCTCCTTTCATCCTCTTCATTTAACCATTTTTTCCTTTTCTTTTATTTATTTCATTCAAGTTATCATTATGATCCTGTATAGTGGTCTATATATAATGACTTTTGATGACCATATATGTATGTGTTTGCCTATACAGAGATTCCTTGTTTCAGCATGGTTACAGTTCACATGATTATTTGGGACTCTGATCTGTGTTCAGTACTTGATTACATACAGATCAGTCACATGATTGGATAAATACTCTGATTTATGTTCAACACTTGATTACATATAAATCAGTCACATGATTAGAATAAAACTCTGATCTATGATCAATAGTTGATTACATATAGATCAGTCACATGATTAGAAAATAAACAAATAAATAATAAATATAAAAAAATATATTCTATATTTCATGATTGATTACAAATTAAGTATGGACATGATTAATAACAAGTGGACATTTACAAGCATCTTCCAATTACAGGACTGGATTTCTCCTCCTTTTTTCTTTTTCATTTTTTGATGTGTGCTGTGTAAATACATGCTTTGATTTACATAATTTTCTTTACATGGCTGGATTTATGCAACAATATACCAAAAATTTACATTGGTTCATTATTTGAATTGTTTCTACAGGCCAAAGGGCAGAGGTCAAATACTGGACCCCCCTGGTGGTTCTATTTGGCCACAGTATTTATTTTGAAATGTACAATTTCTTACAAACTCAAAAAAATGTTGCAAAAAATGTAACTTATAACAATATTCTTTTGTATTACAAGAAAATAATTGTGTTCAATGTAATATGTGTGTTTATATATGGTAAAACTACAATGTGTAATGTGAGCAGTGGTATGGTCTTCCGGTTGGCGATCTCGTGTGGCATTGTGGGTTAAATGCGCCCATTTTGCCCTTTTGCAACGAGAATCTGCCTCGGACGGACGTACCAGACTGCCTTAAGACTTATATTACTCAATTAGCCTGAAGAAGGCACAATTAGATGCCGAAACGTTGCTAATTATTGAGAATTATTTGCTGCAATAAAGCAACCAGCTTTTTTGGAAGTTTTCTTGTCCGTTTTATTGGATTTTTTCACCCGAAAAGCGACTTTTTGCAAGCGGTTTTACGCAAGAGACCATACATACACACACGCACACACACATTCACACCAACAGACTTTTCGGGGACATTCCTCAAAATAACTTTATAAAAAACACAAAAACAACAAACAACAAAGAAAAATAAGAGGAGTTCGCCAGACGATATGGACGACTCGGACTCAGATGGCTGGACTGAGGTGAGTTATCGGAAAAGAAGAAAAAGATACGAAGAGACAGGCCGAGGCGGGGACCGCAGGCGGGTTGACCAAGGCCGGGGCCGCTATTATGATGACCACCAGCGTGAAAAAACACCGCCGCGGGGCTACACCTACGCTCAAGCGGCCTCGAGGAGACCGGAGCCGAGGCCCGAACCAAGAGCCAGCCACAAAACCGGTACAGACCGCTACAAATATTCTCCGGACCGTCGTCGTCGCCCTCCTCGCTCTCCATCCCCAACATGGCGCACGGAGCGAGGGCGTATTACGCGTAGCCAAGAGCACAGGAGACCGACACGAGATCAGGACCAGAGACGTGACCGGGACGGGTTCCGGGACCGGAACCGGGACGCAGGACCACAAAGATATAGAGGTAATAAACCTTTAATCAGAGATAATGAACAAACACATGACAAACAGAGAAATAAAAGAAAAAGAGAGCAGAGTAAAGACCAAGGGGAAGAAGAAAAGAGGGGTGGATATATCCAATCCACTGACCCTAATTTTGCTGTAAAGGTCAAGTGCATCTTCCAAATTATAAAGGCACAACACCACTTGTACAATGTGTCCACAGACTTAGCTCCACCAGTCATACACAACACGGCACGCAATTTGGCCTCTTTCATTCGACCTGCAGCCATCACAAAACAAACCAAAGAATTACTGGTTGGAAATGCTAAGAATTGGGAATATACCACAATTATTATTCTGAGAGAACACTATGAAGAGTCAATGTCACAGAGTGTTGAATACCTGGCACAGTTGACTCCGACAGGCTGGAGAGACCCCTTTGAAATCGCATGCAGATGGGCCAACAGAAGTCTAGGCCAGAGACTCAAACCAAAAACTCTGGAGAATACCAGGATGTTCCTGAGAAATAATTTAGATCTCCTGGACTTTGACCTTGAAGAAGATGACTTCATATTGGATGACCTCAGCCCACGGGCTCGCAGAGATGCATCACCACCACTTCAAAGATCCTTTAAGGAAACAGTGGCAATTAACAACACGTGCTCCGCACCAACCACTCCCCCTCTAGCTCCTCCCCCTTTCCCAAGACGCACCGCACGACCTCGACCTACACCTGACCTTGCAGCTGCTGCCATTGCTTCTTCTGCCAGAGCAGTGCAGCTAGCAAACAACAACAACGGCAGAGCGGCTGCAACATCAACCGAAAAAAACCCACAGCGGGAAATAATCCACCGGGTCCAGATGCATCAGCCTCCACCAGCTATGCAAAACCAAGATGAAGAAGGAGGAGCTCACCAGCTGGCTGCACCACCATCTCCTTCTCTCTCACCTCTCATCCCTCTCATCTCTCCCCCCTCTTTCTCTACTCCTCTTCCTCTTCCTCCTCCTCCTCCTCCTCCTCCTCCTCCCTCTCCTCTTCTCCCCTCTCTCTCTCTCTTTACTCCTCCAGGTCTCCATCCCAGTGATGAAGGTGACCAGCGAGCGGTGGTAGCAGATCCAAAGCAAACAACACGCCACAACAACAACCCATGTGTGGTTGAGACCATGGGAGTGGACATCAGCACGAACGAGGAGGCTGCCCCTCCTCTCTCTCCTGTTCCTCCTGGCCCCCGGAAGACCCGGGTTCGCACTGAGGCTGAGGTGGAGAGAGAGGAGGCACAGCTCCTTGCCAACCTGCCCTTCAGTGAAGAAGATCTCATGTCGGTGAGCAGTGATGGAGACAACAGCTACACATCCACACCAACATCAGATCCACACATTCACACAATTAAGGTCAACATACATGAACGGAGCACTATGAAAATTAGGGACTGGCAGCTCTTAATTAACAAAGACATAGCAATCATAGGTGACTCAAACTTAAACAGGATCCCAGAGTTTGAAGGACAGGATATACAGATTGAAGGTTACCCAGGAGCTAATCTTTACCATGCATTGCATCTGATCAAAAAAGCCACTTTGGCAGCACAGCCACAGACTGTAATCTTGTCATTTGGGCTGAATAACAGATCAGGTAACATCAAAAGAACAGTCATCAGAGAAGTTAATCAGATGTTAGATGCAGCAAGAGAGGTTTTCACAGAGGCTCAGGTCTATATACCTCTCATAAACTATTCAAGAGCACTCCCTGCTGGTGAGCAGGCCAACCTACAGGAGCTAAATGAATACCTAGAAAAAAACTGCAACTTCCTGCCCTTGTTACCAGTGAGACACTTTAAAGTGGGAGGAGACCATATTCATTGGTCCGCACAGACTGCTACTGCCATGATAGATCATTGGCTACAACTTTTAAACTAGAAACCCCTACAAGCTCGGTTCATGACCAGAGGGGTTTTAAGAATGTGATGATACTTTCAGAAAAAACACAGTTTACTGAAGCACAGTTATCATTATTAAATAGAGGTTTAAGTTTTATTCCAACCAAGGGCAGTGGAACTCAAATTATTCCTCAAACCAGATGGGACCTACAAAACTACCATAGAACATTAAAACTCTGGAGTTATTATGAAAATAAAGGTGAGCACGTCAAAGTACCATTTACAGAAAAATCAAAATGGACTCCTCCAGAACTTAGCCTACCCACACACATAAGAGACATAATCCAGAGTGATGTGGTTTTCTTTTACAACAGATTCAGGGTGAAACCTATTAAGTCCAACCTTTCCCCTGATGAGAACAAAGCATTGTCTGAGCTCAAAAATAATAAAGACATTGTCATAAAACCAGCAGATAAAGGGAGCATGGTTGTTATCATGGACAGAGATCAATATATTTGGGAGGCCCAGAGACAATTGAATGACAAAAAATATTATTCCAAACTTGACCAACCAATATACAAAGAAACATTCAAAACAGTACAAAAAATCTTTCAAAAAATATATGAAAAGAAACTAATTAATGCAAAACAAAAAAACTATTTGATAGGTAGCTCAGAGCCCAGAGCCAGGAGATTTTATCTTCTTCCAAAAATACATAAGAGTCGCCAGGCTTGGAGCATGCCTGACAAAATTCCACCAGGTCGACCTATTGTATCAGACTGTCAGAGCGAAACATATCGTGCAGCTGAATTCATAGATTTCTATTTGAACCCCTTAGCCAAATTACACAAGAGCTATATTAAAGATACTTATGATTTTATAGAAAAAATTAAGAACCTGGATGTTCCCTCAGATGCTATCCTCTTCACAATTGATGTTGATAGCTTATATACAAATATTGATACATCACAGGGAATACAAGCAGTCAAAGAAGCTTTTCAAAAAAACTATGATAAGAGGAGACCGGATAAGGAACTGCTCCAACTCCTTGAAATCAATCTGACTAAAAATGACTTTGAATTTGACCAACAATTCTATCTTCAAATTAAAGGAACAGCCATGGGAAAGAAATTCGCACCCGCCTATGCGGATATATTTATGGCCTTTTGGGAAACCTCTGCACTTCAGACCTGCAACAAACAGCCTCTTCATTACTATCGTTATTTGGATGATATATGGGGAGTTTGGGAGCACACGAAAGAAGAATTTGACACATTTCTCAACACACTCAACAACCACAATCCCCACATTAAATTGAAAGCAAGTACAAACTCAGACACAGTGGATTTTCTGGACACCACAACATTTAAAGGAGCTAATTTCAACACACATAATAAATTAGATGTTAAAGTATTCTTCAAAGAAACTGACACACATGCCCTGTTACATAAAACCAGTTTCCACCCAAAACACACATTTGCCGGACTCATAAAGTCTCAATTACTCAGATTCCACAGAATATGTACCCAAAAACAAGACTTCATGGAAGCAACCAAAACACTTTTTGCTGCTCTCAGGTGCAGAGGTTACAAAAAAACTTTCTTAAAGAAATGTTACAAAAACTTTCTCCAGGTTAAACCCATACTGGTTTCAGTGACACTGCCCTTGGTTACCACTTACTCTCCAAATACTCTACCATTGATTAGAGGAGTAAAAAAGAACTTAAAAGAGTCATTTGACTCACACAGGCCGGAAATAGATATAAGAATCATAGCTGCTTTTAGAAAAAATAAGAATCTGAAAGACCATATGGTCAAAGCTAAGCTTAAACCTATCTCAGCCACAACCACAAGAGGGCAGCACAGGAGCAGCACAGACTACTTTAAGCAGATCAGTTGGGTTGAAAACACTGCAAAAGATAAAGTGTACAGAACAGAAAAGACAGCTTCCACACAAACTATGAACTGTGTCTACCTAATTACATGTAAAACATGCTCCTTGATGTATGTAGGAGAAACACAAAACACAGTTCATATCAGATTCATAGCACACAAATCAAACATAAACAGAAAAGCTCACACAGACAGGCATGTGGTACAACACTTTGTGCTGCACGGATGGACTTCTGTACAGGCTTCAGTCCTTGAGGCTAATCCCCACTGGACTAGAGACCAAAGACGCCGTGCTGAGAGAGACTGGGTGTCATTATTGGGCACTACACACCCAAGTGGACTTAACGAAAGACTATATTTCAGATCATAAAATAAAACATGATCATGTCATATTTTGATCTGTATTTTGCCTGTACACATATTTTTTATTTTTCATTTTTCATATCATCTGATCTCCATTGTTCTTTTACTCCTGTTTACTCCTTTCTCCCTCCTTTTGATACCTAAACTTAATTTTAATTTTCTTATGGAAGCACAAGACTCTACAGGTCAATTGCCCTAACCTTAACCAATCGATTTATAAACTAATTTTAACCTGATACCTAAACTTAAAAGTTAATGGTCTAACAGAGGGATAAGACCCTACAGGTCAGTTTTTCTAACCATAACCAATCCATTTATAAACCAATTCGGACTATATCTTTTATCCACCCTATGGTTTCGTTAATTTACTTTCATAATTTACCCTCTTATTTTCATATTACACCTATTTTTTACATAATTTCCAGTTTGCATCATTTATTTCAACATTGACCAGCACTCCCCTTTGGGTTTAAACAAATATAACAGACATAGACCTACATAACAACAGTGAGTAAAGAACCTACAGATGATACATATATCAATAAATAAATAAATAAATGTACAAGATAAGGAGGCAAACAAAAATTAATTCATTAATTGATATAAAAATTAATACAATCAGTTACAAACACAGATGATCAGGGAATACTGAGGGGCATAGACAAGTCATGTAACTATGTTTACTAATGTTTTAATTTTGAAATGTCTGTGCTACAGCATCCCATCGTCATGGGTGGTCTGGACCTTGGAGACTCGAGGCAGGCGTCCAAGTATGGAGCGTGCACTTCGTTTTGAATGATGTCTTCGGCCTTACGGCCTCCGACATCATTCTGACAAATCTTCATAACCTAACCCTAACCCTAACCCTAACCCTAACCCTAACCCTAACCCTAACCCTAAGCACAAGACTCTACAGGTCAATTGCCCTAACCTTAACCAATCGATTTATAAACTAATTTTAACCTGATACCTAAACTTAAAAGTTAATGGTCTAACAGAGGGATAAGACCCTACAGGTCAGTTTTTCTAACCATAACCAATCCATTTATAAACCAATTCGGACTATATCTTTTATCCACCCTATGGTTTCGTTAATTTACTTTCATAATTTACCCTCTTATTTTCATATTACACCTATTTTTTACATAATTTCCAGTTTGCATCATTTATTTCAACATTGACCAGCACTCCCCTTTGGGTTTAAACAAATATAACAGACATAGACCTACATAACAACAGTGAGTAAAGAACCTACAGATGATACATATATCAATAAATAAATAAATAAATGTACAAGATAAGGAGGCAAACAAAAATTAATTCATTAATTGATATAGAAATTAATACAATCAGTTACAAACACAGATGATCAGGGAATACTGAGGGGCATAGACAAGTCATGTAACTATGTTTACTAATGTTTTAATTTTGAAATGTCTGTGCTACAGCATCCCATCGTCATGGGTGGTCTGGACCTTGGAGACTCGAGGCAGGCGTCCAAGTATGGAGCGTGCACTTCGTTTTGAATGATGTCTTCGGCCTTACGGCCTTCGACATCATTCTGACAAATCTTCATAACCTAACCCAGCCAGATTCTACTTGCGTACAAAGCCTTTGGTTTTCTCTGGCCCAGACACACATGAAGATGGTTACAGGAAGCCTATATGGTCCAGCACAGGGATAGACTTCTCTTCTCCTTTCATCCTCTTCATTTAACCATTTTTTCCTTTTCTTTTATTTATTTCATTCAAGTTATCATTATGATCCTGTATAGTGGTCTATATATAATGACTTTTGATGACCATATATGTATGTGTTTGCCTATACAGAGATTCCTTGTTTCAGCATGGTTACAGTTCACATGATTATTTGGGACTCTGATCTGTGTTCAGTACTTGATTACATACAGATCAGTCACATGATTGGATAAATACTCTGATTTATGTTCAACACTTGATTACATATAAATCAGTCACATGATTAGAATAAAACTCTGATCTATGATCAATAGTTGATTACATATAGATCAGTCACATGATTAGAAAATAAACAAATAAATAATAAATATAAAAAATATATTCTATATTTCATGATTGATTACAAATTAAGTATGGACATGATTAATAACAAGTGGACATTTACAAGCATCTTCCAATTACAGGACTGGATTTCTCCTCCTTTTTTCTTTTTCATTTTTTGATGTGTGCTGTGTAAATACATGCTTTGATTTACATAATTTTCTTTACATGGCTGGATTTATGCAACAATATACCAAAAATTTACATTGGTTCATTATTTGAATTGTTTCTACAGGCCAAAGGGCAGAGGTCAAATACTGGACCCCCCTGGTGGTTCTATTTGGCCACAGTATTTATTTTGAAATGTACAATTTCTTACAAACTCAAAAAAATGTTGCAAAAAATGTAACTTATAACAATATTCTTTTGTATTACAAGAAAATAATTGTGTTCAATGTAATATGTGTGTTTATATATGGTAAAACTACAATGTGTAATGTGAGCAGTGGTATGGTCTTCCGGTTGGCGATCTCGTGTGGCATTGTGGGTTAAATGCGCCCATTTTGCCCTTTTGCAACGAGAATCTGCCTCGGACGGACGTACCAGACTGCCTTAAGACTTATATTACTCAATTAGCCTGAAGAAGGCACAATTAGATGCCGAAACGTTGCTATTTATTGAGAATTATTTGCTGCAATAAAGCAACCAGCTTTTTTGGAAGTTTTCTTGTCCGTTTTATTGGATTTTTTCACCCGAAAAGCGACTTTTTGCAAGCGGTTTTACGCAAGAAACCATACATACACACACGCACACACACATTCACACCAACAGACTTTTCGGGGACATTCCTCAAAATAACTTTATAAAAAACACAAAAACAACAAACAACAAAGAAAAATAAGAGGAATTCGCCAGACGATATGGACGACTCGGACTCAGATGGCTGGACTGAGGTGAGTTATCGGAAAAGAAGAAAAAGATACGAAGAGACAGGCCGAGGCGGGGACCGCAGGCGGGTTGACCGGGGCCGGGGCCGCTATTATGATGACCACCAGCGTGAAAAAACACCGCCGCGGGGCTACACCTACGCTCAAGCGGCCTCGAGGAGACCGGAGCCGAGGCCCGAACCAAGAGCCAGCCACAAAACCGGTACAGACCGCTACAAATATTCTCCGGACCGTCGTCGTCGCCCTCCTCGCTCTCCATCCCCAACATGGCGCACGGAGCGAGGGCGTATTACGCGTAGCCAAGAGCGCAGGAGACCGACACGAGATCAGGACCAGAGACGTGACCGGGACGGGTTCCGGGACCGGGACCGGGACGCAGGACCACAAAGATATAGAGGTAATAAACCTTTAATCAGAGATAATGAACAAACACATGACAAACAGAGAAATAAAAGAAAAAGAGAGCAGAGTAAAGACCAAGGGGAAGAAGAAAAGAGGGGTGGATATATCCAATCCACTGACCCTAATTTTGCTGTAAAGGTCAAGTGCATCTTCCAAATTATAAAGGCACAACACCACTTGTACAATGTGTCCACAGACTTAGCTCCACCAGTCATACACAACACGGCACGCAATTTGGCCTCTTTCATTCGACCTGCAGCCATCACAAAACAAACCAAAGAATTACTGGTTGGAAATGCTAAAAATTGGGAATATACCACAATTATTATTCTGAGAGAACACTATGAAGAGTCAATGTCACAGAGTGTTGAATACCTGGCACAGTTGACTCCGACAGGCTGGAGAGACCCCTTTGAAATCGCATGCAGATGGGCCAACAGAAGTCTAGGCCAGAGACTCAAACCAAAAACTCTGGAGAATACCAGGATGTTCCTGAGAAATAATTTAGATCTCCTGGACTTTGACCTTGAAGAAGATGACTTCATATTGGATGACCTCAGCCCACGGGCTCGCAGAGATGCATCACCACCACTTCAAAGATCCTTTAAGGAAACAGTGGCAATTAACAACACGTGCTCCGCACCAACCACTCCCCCTCTAGCTCCTCCCCCTTTCCCACGACGCACCGCACGACCTCGACCTACACCTGACCTTGCAGCTGCTGCCATTGCTTCTTCTGCCAGAGCAGTGCAGCTAGCAAACAACAACAACAGCAGAGCGGCTGCAACATCAACCGAAAAAAACCCACAGCGGGAAATAATCCACCGGGTCCAGATGCATCAGCCTCCACCAGCTATGCAAAACCAAGATGAAGAAGGAGGAGCTCACCAGCTGGCTGCACCACCATCTCCTTCTCTCTCACCTCTCATCCCTCTCATCTCTCCCCCCTCTTTCTCTACTCCTCTTCCTCTTCCTCCTCCTCCTCCTCCTCCTCCTCCTCCCTCTCCTCTTCTCCCCTCTCTCTCTCTCTTTACTCCTACAGGTCTCCATCCCAGTGATGAAGGTGACCAGCGAGCGGTGGTAGCAGATCCAAAGCAAACAACACGCCACAACAACAACCCATGTGTGGTTGAGACCATGGGAGTGGACATCAGCACGAACGAGGAGGCTGCCCCTCCTCTCTCTCCTGTTCCTCCTGGCCCCCGGAAGACCCGGGTTCGCACTGAGGCTGAGGTGGAGAGAGAGGAGGCACAGCTCCTTGCCAACCTGCCCTTCAGTGAAGAAGATCTCATGTCGGTGAGCAGTGATGGAGACAACAGCTACACATCCACACCAACATCAGATCCACACATTCACACAATTAAGGTCAACATACATGAACGGAGCACTATGAAAATTAGGGACTGGCAGCTCTTAATTAACAAAGACATAGCAATCATAGGTGACTCAAACTTAAACAGGATCCCAGAGTTTGAAGGACAGGATATACAGATTGAAGGTTACCCAGGAGCTAATCTTTACCATGCATTGCATCTGATCAAAAAAGCCACTTTGGCAGCACAGCCACAGACTGTAATCTTGTCATTTGGGCTGAATAACAGATCAGGCAACATCAAAAGAACAGTCATCAGAGAAGTTAATCAGATGTTAGATGCAGCAAGAGAGGTTTTCACAGAGGCTCAGGTCTATATACCTCTCATAAACTATTCAAGAGCACTCCCTGCTGGTGAGCAGGCCAACCTACAGGAGCTAAATGAATACCTAGAAAAAAACTGCAACTTCCTGCCCTTGTTACCAGTGAGACACTTTAAAGTGGGAGGAGACCATATTCATTGGTCCGCACAGACTGCTACTGCCATGATAGATCATTGGCTACAACTTTTAAACTAGAAACCCCTACAAGCTCGGTTCATGACCAGAGGGGTTTTAAGAATGTGATGATACTTTCAGAAAAAACACAGTTTACTGAAGCACAGTTATCATTATTAAATAGAGGTTTAAGTTTTATTCCAACCAAGGGCAGTGGAACTCAAATTATTCCTCAAACCAGATGGGACCTACAAAACTACCATAGAACATTAAAACTCTGGAGTTATTATGAAAATAAAGGTGAGCACGTCAAAGTACCATTTACAGAAAAATCAAAATGGACTCCTCCAGAACTTAGCCTACCCACACACATAAGAGACATAATCCAGAGTGATGTGGTTTTCTTTTACAACAGATTCAGGGTGAAACCTATTAAGTCCAATCTTTCCCCTGAGGAGAACAAAGCATTGTCTGAGCTCAAAAATAATAAAGACATTGTCATAAAACCAGCAGATAAAGGGAGCATGGTTGTTATCATGGACAGAGATCAATATATTTGGGAGGCCCAGAGACAATTGAATGACAAAAAATATTATTCCAAACTTGACCAACCAATATACAAAGAAACATTCAAAACAGTACAAAAAATCTTTCAAAAAATATATGAAAAGAAACTAATTAATGCAAAACAAAAAAACTATTTGATAGGTAGCTCAGAGCCCAGAGCCAGGAGATTTTATCTTCTTCCAAAAATACATAAGAGTCGCCAGGCTTGGAGCATGCCTGACAAAATTCCACCAGGTCGACCTATTGTATCAGACTGTCAGAGCGAAACATATCGTGCAGCTGAATTCATAGATTTCTATTTGAACCCCTTAGCCAAATTACACAAGAGCTATATTAAAGATACTTATGATTTTATAGAAAAAATTAAGAACCTGGATGTTCCCTCAGATGCTATCCTCTTCACAATTGATGTTGATAGCTTATATACAAATATTGATACATCACAGGGAATACAAGCAGTCAAAGAAGCTTTTCAAAAAAACTATGATAAGAGGAGACCGGATAAGGAACTGCTCCAACTCCTTGAAATCAATCTGACTAAAAATGACTTTGAATTTGACCAACAATTCTATCTTCAAATTAAAGGAACAGCCATGGGAAAGAAATTCGCACCCGCCTATGCGGATATATTTATGGCCTTTTGGGAAACCTCTGCACTTCAGACCTGCAACAAACAGCCTCTTCATTACTATCGTTATTTGGATGATATATGGGGAGTTTGGGAGCACACGAAAGAAGAATTTGACACATTTCTCAACACACTCAACAACCACAATCCCCACATTAAATTGAAAGCAAGTACAAACTCAGACACAGTGGATTTTCTGGACACCACAACATTTAAAGGAGCTAATTTCAACACACATAATAAATTAGATGTTAAAGTATTCTTCAAAGAAACTGACACACATGCCCTGTTACATAAAACCAGTTTCCACCCAAAACACACATTTGCCGGACTCATAAAGTCTCAATTACTCAGATTCCACAGAATATGTACCCAAAAACAAGACTTCATGGAAGCAACCAAAACACTTTTTGCTGCTCTCAGGTGCAGAGGTTACAAAAAAACTTTCTTAAAGAAATGTTACAAAAACTTTCTCCAGGTTAAACCCATACTGGTTTCAGTGACACTGCCCTTGGTTACCACTTACTCTCCAAACACTCTACCCTTGATTAGAGGAGTAAAAAAGAACTTAAAAGAGTCATTTGACTCACACAGGCCGGAAATAGATATAAGAATCATAGCTGCTTTTAGAAAAAATAAGAATCTGAAAGACCATATGGTCAAAGCTAAGCTTAAACCTATCTCAACCACAACCACAAGAGGGCAGCACAGGAGCAGCATAGACTACTTTAAGCAGATCAGTTGGGTTGAAAACACTGCAAAAGATAAAGTGTACAGAACAGAAAAGACAGCTTCCACACAAACTATGAACTGTGTCTACCTAATTACATGTAAAACATGCTCCTTGATGTATGTAGGAGAAACACAAAACACAGTTCATATCAGATTCATAGCACACAAATCAAACATAAACAGAAAAGCTCACACAGACAGGCATGTGGTACAACACTTTGTGCTGCACGGATGGACTTCTGTACAGGCTTCAGTCCTTGAGGCTAATCCCCACTGGACTAGAGACCAAAGACGCCGTGCTGAGAGAGACTGGGTGTCATTATTGGGCACTACACACCCAAGTGGACTTAACGAAAGACTATATTTCAGATCATAAAATAAAACATGATCATGTCATATTTTGATCTGTATTTTGCCTGTACACATATTTTTTATTTTTCATTTTTCATATCATCTGATCTCCATTGTTCTTTTACTCCTGTTTACTCCTTTCTCCCTCCTTTTGATACCTAAACTTAATTTTAATTTTCTTATGGAAGCACAAGACTCTACAGGTCAATTGCCCTAACCTTAACCAATCGATTTATAAACTAATTTTAACCTGATACCTAAACTTAAAAGTTAATGGTCTAACAGAGGGATAAGACCCTACAGGTCAGTTTTTCTAACCATAACCAATCCATTTATAAACCAATTCGGACTATATCTTTTATCCACCCTATGGTTTCGTTAATTTACTTTCATAATTTACCCTCTTATTTTCATATTACACCTATTTTTTACATAATTTCCAGTTTGCATCATTTATTTCAACATTGACCAGTACTCCCCTTTGGGTTTAAACAAATATAACAGACATAGACCTACATAACAACAGTGAGTAAAGAACCTACAGATGATACATATATCAATAAATAAATAAATAAATGTACAAGATAAGGAGGCAAACAAAAATTAATTCATTAATTGATATAGAAATTAATACAATCAGTTACAAACACAGATGATCAGGGAATACTGAGGGGCATAGACAAGTCATGTAACTATGTTTACTAATGTTTTAATTTTGAAATGTCTGTGCTACAGCATCCCATCGTCATGGGTGGTCTGGACCTTGGAGACTCGAGGCAGGCGTCCAAGTATGGAGCGTGCACTTCGTTTTGAATGATGTCTTCGGCCTTACGGCCTTCGACATCATTCTGACAAATCTTCATAACCTAACCCTCGACCACTTCCCTAACCTTATCCGTCCGAAACCAGGAAAAAAACACACCATGATGTATTGATGGTTACCCCATTGATCTTCGTGGTACTGGGACCCCAAGGTTGGATTGATTTCAGGAAATAGGGAAAATATTTCCAGGAATAGAACCAGAGTTCAATGGGCCTATTTTCGGAACGGGTGCTCTCGAGTCGATATCTCGGCCTCGACCACTTCCCTAACCTTATCCGTCCGAAACCAGGAAAAAAACACACCGTGATGTATTTACGGTTACCCCATTGATCTTCGTGGTACTGGGACCCCAAGGTTGGATTGATTTCAGGAAATAGGGAAAATATTTCCAGGAATAGAACCAGAGTTCAATGGGCCTATTTTCACGAAGAGTACGCTCTATCGAGATATGTCACAAAGAACACCTTTGCCTGCTCCACTCAAGTCAAAGCAGTTAAAATCTCGGCCTCGACCACTTCCCAAACCTTAACCGTCCGAAACCGGGAAAAAAGCTTGTGCATTTATCGGAACCCCCATTGAGCCCCGTGGTACTGGTACCCCGAGGCTGGATTCCAGGAAATAGAGAAAATATTTCCAGGAATAGAAACATAGTTCAATTTGCCTATTGTCATGAGGAGTACGCTCTATCGAGATATGTCACAAAGAACACCTTTGCCTGCTCCACTCAAGTCAAAGCGGTTAAAATCTCGGCCTCGACCACTTCCCAAACCTTAACCGTCCGAAACCGGGAAAAAAGCTTGTGCATTTATCGGAACCCCCATTGAGCCCCGTGGTACTGGTACCCCGAGGCTGGATTCCAGGAAATAGAGAAAATATTTCCAGGAATAGAAACATAGTTCAATTTGCCTATTGTCATGAGGAGTACGCTCTATCGAGATATGTCACAAAGAACACCTTTGCCTGCTCCACTCAAGTCAAAGCGGTTAAAATCTCGGCCTCGACCACTTCCCAAACCTTAACCGTCCGAAACCGGGAAAAAAGCTTGTGCATTTATCGGTACCCCCCATTGAGCCCCGTGGTACTGGGACCCCACGGTTGGATTGATTCCAGGAAATACGGAAAAAATTACCAGGAATAGAAACATAGTAACCCTAACTTCGTGGTGCTGGTACCCCAAGGCTGGATTCCAGGAAATAGGGAAAATATTTCCAGGAATAGAAACATAGTTCAATTTGCCTATTGTCATGAGGAGTACGCTCTATCGAGATATGTCACAAAGAACACCTTTGCCTGCTCCACTCAAGTCAAAGCAGTTAAAATCTCGGCCTCGACCACTTCCCAAACCTTAACCGTCCGAAACCGGGAAAAAAAAACACCATTATGTATTGATGGTTACCCCATTGATCTTCGTGGTACTGGGACCCCAAGGTTGAATTGATTCCAGGAAATAGGGAAAATATTTCCAGGAATAGAACCAATCTCGGCCTCGACCACTTCCCTAACCTTAACCGTCCGAAACCGGGAAAAAAAACACCATTATGTATTGATGGTTACCCCATTGATCTTCGTGGTACTGGGACCCCAAGGTTGGATTGATTCCAGGAAATAGGGAAAATATTTCCAGGAAT
The DNA here is from genome assembly GCF_905171665.1 of Trachurus trachurus. Lineage (NCBI taxonomy): Eukaryota > Metazoa > Chordata > Actinopteri > Carangiformes > Carangidae > Trachurus > Trachurus trachurus. The sequence continues at coordinate 27,676 of NW_028155193.1, read as the reverse complement.
AGAACCAATCTCGGCCTCGACCACTTCCCCAACCTTAACCGTCCGAAACCGGGAAAAAAAAACACCATTATGTATTGATGGTTACCCCATTGATCTTCGTGGTACTGGGACCCCAAGGTTGGATTGATTCCAGGAAATAGGGAAAATATTTCCAGGAATAGAACCAATCTCGGCCTCGACCACTTCCCTAACCTTAACCGTCCGAAACCGGGAAAAAAAACACCATTATGTATTGATGGTTACCCCATTGATCTTCGTGGTACTGGGACCCCAAGGTTGAATTGATTCCAGGAAATAGGGAAAATATTTCCAGGAATAGAACCAATCTCGGCCTCGACCACTTCCCCAACCTTAACCGTCCGAAACCGGGAAAAAAAAACACCATTATGTATTGATGGTTACCCCATTGATCTTCGTGGTACTGGGACCCCAAGGTTGGATTGATTCCAGGAAATAGGGAAAATATTTCCAGGAATAGAACCAATCTCGGCCTCGACCACTTCCCTAACCTTAACCGTCCGAAACCGGGAAAAAAAACACCATTATGTATTGATGGTTACCCCATTGATCTTCGTGGTACTGGGACCCCAAGGTTGAATTGATTCCAGGAAATAGGGAAAATATTTCCAGGAATAGAACCAATCTCGGCCTCGACCACTTCCCCAACCTTAACCGTCCGAAACCGGGAAAAAAAACACCATTATGTATTGATGGTTACCCCATTGATCTTCGTGGTACTGGGACCCCAAGGTTGGATTGATTCCAGGAAATAGGGAAAATATTTCCAGGAATAGAACCAATCTCGGCCTCGACCACTTCCCTAACCTTAACCGTCCGAAACCGGGAAAAAAAACACCATTATGTATTGATGGTTACCCCATTGATCTTCGTGGTACTGGGACCCCAAGGTTGGATTGATTCCAGGAAATAGGGAAAATATTTCCAGGAATAGAACCAATCTCGGCCTCGACCACTTCCCAAACCTTAACCGTCCGAAACCGGGAAAAAAGCTATAAGTCCACGTTATTCCGTGGTCCTGGTACCCCGAGGCTGAATTCCAGGAAGTCCACGCATGATTCTTGGAATTCTTCAAGGGTCCGGAGGGAAGTATGGGTAAGTTTATTTTCCGGAAAAGGGACCTCCATGCTGTCTCTACCGACGACGCGTGCCCCGAAAAGACGCCAGACAGCGGGCAGAAGACAGGAGAGAAGGACGGGTAAGTCGACTTTCCAGAAAAGGGACCTCCATGCTGTCTCTACCGACGACGCGTGCCCCGAAAAGACGCCAGACTTGGGGGAAAAGACAGAACAGAAGGACGGGTAAGTCGAATTTCCAGAAAAGGGACCTCCATGCTGTCTCTACCGAGGACGCGTGACCAGAAAAGATGCCAGACAGTGGGCAAAAGATAGGAGAGAAGCATGGGCAAGACCACGTTATTTCACGGTCCTGGTACCCCGCGGCTGGATTCCAGGAATTGGTGGGTGAACAGGCTCGCATGGTGAGCGAGTTCTCCTAGTGGTCAGGTTCCAGGAAATGAACCTCCATGCCGTCTGCACCAAGGGCGCGGGTTACGTTAACGTTAACCATAACCCGCCGTGGTTAGGGTTAACACTAACCATAACCCCCCGCACCCTCCACGTATGATTCTTGGAATTCTTCGTTGTACCAGAACCTGCTTGGAAACAAAGCGGGGGGAGGGGCTTTAAGGGCGGGTGAACAGGCTCGCATGGTGAGCGAGGTCTCCTAGTGTTCAGGTTCCAGGAAATGAACCACCATGCCGTCTGCACCAAGGGCGCGGGTTACGTTAACGTTAACCATGATCCACCGTGGTTAGGGTTAACCCTAACCATAACCCCCCGCACCCTCAACGTATGATTCTTGGAATTCTTCGTTGTACCAGAACGAAGGAATTGGTGGGTGAACAGAAAAGACTCCAGACAGCGGGCAAAAGACAGGAGAGAAGCATGGATAAGTCCACGTTATTCCGTGGTCCTGGTACCCCGAGGCTGAATTCCAGGAAATCCACGCATGATTCTTGGAATTCTTCAAGAGTCCGGAGGGAAGTATGGGTAAGTTTATTTTCCGGAAAAGGGACCTCCATGCTGTCTCTACCGACGACGCGTGCCCCGAAAAGACGCCAGACATCTGGCAGAAGACAGGAGAAAAGGACGGGTAAGTCGACTTTCCCGAAAACGGACCTCCATGCTTTCTCTACCGAGGACGCGTGCCCAGAGAGGACGCCAGCCAGCGGGCAGGGACGGGTAAGTTAAGGTTCCTTCGCGATCCCGGTACCCTAACGTAGATTCCAGGATTTCCAAGCCTGTTTCATGGAATTATTCGGTGTACCAGGACCACGAACTTTTTGGAGCGCGGGCTGCTTGGACATCATTCCGGGCGGGTGGTGCTTAAGGGTGGGTGAACAGGCTCGCATGGTGAGCGAGGTCTCCTTGTGGTCAGGTTCCAGGAAATGGAGGGAGATGCATGCCCTCCTCAGGCAGATGCCCCCGAACATTGCCTGAGTGAGGGGGTGTTTTCAGAGTGAATGGTGGGTAAGTCGACTTTCCTGAAAACGGACGTCCATGCTGTCTCTACCGAGGACTCGTGCCCCGAAAAGACGCCAGACATCTGGCAGAAGACAGGAGAAAAGGACGGGTAAGTCGACTTTCCCGAAAACGGACCTCCATGCTCTCTCTACCGAGGACGCGTGCCCAGAGAGGACGCCAGCCAGCGGGCAGGGACGGGTAAGTTAAGGTTCCTTCGCGATCCCGGTACCCTAACGTAGATTCCAGGATTTCCAAGCCTGTTTCATGGAATTATTCGGTGTACCAGGACCACGAACTTTTTGGAGCGCGGGCTGCTTGGACATCATTCCGGGCGGGTGGTGCTTAAGGGTGGGTGAACAGGCTCGCATGGTGAGCGAGGTCTCCTTGTGGTCAGGTTCCAGGAAATGGAGGGAGATGCATTCCCTCTTCAGGCAGATGCCCCCGAACATTGCCTGAGTGAGCGGGTGTTTTCAGAGTGAATGGTGGGTAAGTCGACTTTCCCGAAAACGGACGTCCATGTTAAGGGTGGGTGAACAGGCTCGCATGGTGAGCGAGGTCTCCTGGTGGGTGAACAGGCTCGCGTGGTGAGCGAGGTCTCCTAGTGGTCAGGTTCCAGGAAATGGAGGGAGATGCATGCCCTCCTCAGGCAGATGCCCCCGAGCATTGCCTGAGTGAGGGGGTGTTTTCAGAGTGAATGGTGGGTAAGTCGACTTTCCCGAAAACGGACGTCCATGCTGTCTCTACCGAGGACTCGTGCCCCGAAAAGACGCCAGACATCTGGCAGAAGACAGGAGAAAAGGACGGGTAAGTCGACTTTCCGGAAAACGGACCTCCATGCTTTCTCTACCGAGGACGCGTGCCCAGAGAGGACGCCAGCCAGCGGGCAGAAGACAGGAGAGAGGGACGGGTAAGTTAAGGTTCCTTCGCGATCCCGGTACCCTAACGTAGATTCCAGGATTTCCAAGCCTGTTTCATGGAATTATTCGGTGTACCAGGACCACGAACTTTTTGGAGCGCGGGCTGCTTGGACATCATTCCGGGCGGGGGGTGCTTAAGGGTCAGTTTCCTGGAAGTGGAGGGAGATGCATTCCCTCTTCAGGCAGATGCCCCCGAACATTGCCTGAGTGAGCGGGTGTTTTCAGAGTGAATGGTGGGTAAGTCGACTTTCCCGAAAACGGACGTCCATGTTAAGGGTGGGTGAACAGGCTCGCGTGGTGGGCCTGGTCTCCCGGTGGGTGAACAGGCTCGCGTGGTGAGCGAGGTCTCCTTGTGGTCAGGTTCCAGGAAATGGAGGGAGATGCATGCCCTCCTCAGGCAGATGCCCCCGAACATTGCCTGAGTGAGGGGGTGTTTTCAGAGTGAATGGTGGGTAAGTCGACTTTCCCGAAAACGGACCTCCATGTTAAGGGTGGGTGAACAGGCTCGCATGGTGAGCGAGGTCTCCTTGTGGTCAGGTTCCAGGAAATGGAGGGAGATGCATGCCCTCCTCAGGCAGATGCCCCCGAACATTGCCTGAGTGAGGGGGTGTTTTCAGAGTGAATGGTGGGTAAGTCGACTTTCCTGAAAACGGACGTCCATGCTGTCTCTACCGAGGACTCGTGCCCCGAAAAGACGCCAGACATCTGGCAGAAGACAGGAGAAAAGGACGGGTAAGTCGACTTTCCCGAAAACGGACCTCCATGCTCTCTCTACCGAGGACGCGTGCCCAGAGAGGACGCCAGCCAGCGGGCAGGGACGGGTAAGTTAAGGTTCCTTCGCGATCCCGGTACCCTAACGTAGATTCCAGGATTTCCAAGCCTGTTTCATGGAATTATTCGGTGTACCAGGACCACGAACTTTTTGGAGCGCGGGCTGCTTGGACATCATTCCGGGCGGGTGGTGCTTAAGGGTGGGTGAACAGGCTCGCATGGTGAGCGAGGTCTCCTTGTGGTCAGGTTCCAGGAAATGGAGGGAGATGCATTCCCTCTTCAGGCAGATGCCCCCGAACATTGCCTGAGTGAGCGGGTGTTTTCAGAGTGAATGGTGGGTAAGTCGACTTTCCCGAAAACGGACGTCCATGTTAAGGGTGGGTGAACAGGCTCGCATGGTGAGCGAGGTCTCCTGGTGGGTGAACAGGCTCGCGTGGTGAGCGAGGTCTCCTAGTGGTCAGGTTCCAGGAAATGGAGGGAGATGCATGCCCTCCTCAGGCAGATGCCCCCGAGCATTGCCTGAGTGAGGGGGTGTTTTCAGAGTGAATGGTGGGTAAGTCGACTTTCCCGAAAACGGACGTCCATGCTGTCTCTACCGAGGACTCGTGCCCCGAAAAGACGCCAGACATCTGGCAGAAGACAGGAGAAAAGGACGGGTAAGTCGACTTTCCGGAAAACGGACCTCCATGCTTTCTCTACCGAGGACGCGTGCCCAGAGAGGACGCCAGCCAGCGGGCAGAAGACAGGAGAGAGGGACGGGTAAGTTAAGGTTCCTTCGCGATCCCGGTACCCTAACGTAGATTCCAGGATTTCCAAGCCTGTTTCATGGAATTATTCGGTGTACCAGGACCACGAACTTTTTGGAGCGCGGGCTGCTTGGACATCATTCCGGGCGGGGGGTGCTTAAGGGTCAGTTTCCTGGAAGTGGAGGGAGATGCATTCCCTCTTCAGGCAGATGCCCCCGAACATTGCCTGAGTGAGCGGGTGTTTTCAGAGTGAATGGTGGGTAAGTCGACTTTCCCGAAAACGGACGTCCATGTTAAGGGTGGGTGAACAGGCTCGCGTGGTGGGCCTGGTCTCCCGGTGGGTGAACAGGCTCGCGTGGTGAGCGAGGTCTCCTTGTGGTCAGGTTCCAGGAAATGGAGGGAGATGCATGCCCTCCTCAGGCAGATGCCCCCGAACATTGCCTGAGTGAGGGGGTGTTTTCAGAGTGAATGGTGGGTAAGTCGACTTTCCCGAAAACGGACCTCCATGTTAAGGGTGGGTGAACAGGCTCGCATGGTGAGCGAGGTCTCCTTGTGGTCAGGTTCCAGGAAATGGAGGGAGATGCATGCCCTCCTCAGGCAGATGCCCCCGAACATTGCCTGAGTGAGGGGGTGTTTTCAGAGTGAATGGTGGGTAAGTCGACTTTCCTGAAAACGGACGTCCATGCTGTCTCTACCGAGGACTCGTGCCCCGAAAAGACGCCAGACATCTGGCAGAAGACAGGAGAAAAGGACGGGTAAGTCGACTTTCCCGAAAACGGACCTCCATGCTCTCTCTACCGAGGACGCGTGCCCAGAGAGGACGCCAGCCAGCGGGCAGGGACGGGTAAGTTAAGGTTCCTTCGCGATCCCGGTACCCTAACGTAGATTCCAGGATTTCCAAGCCTGTTTCATGGAATTATTCGGTGTACCAGGACCACGAACTTTTTGGAGCGCGGGCTGCTTGGACATCATTCCGGGCGGGGGGTGCTTAAGGGTCAGTTTCCTGGAAGTGGAGGGAGATGCATTCCCTCTTCAGGCAGATGCCCCCGAACATTGCCAGAGTGAGCGGGTGTTTTCAGAGTGAATGGTGGGTAAGTCGACCTTCCCGAAAACGGACGTCCATGTTAAGGGTGGGTGAACAGGCTCGCGTGGTGGGCCTGGTCTCCCGTTGGGTGAACAGGCTCGCGTGGTGAGCGAGGTCTCCTTGTGGTCAGGTTCCTGGAAATGGAGGGAGATGCATGCCCTCTTCAGGCAGATGCCCCCGAACATTGCCTGAGTGAGGGGGTGTTTTCAGAGTGAATGGTGGGTAAGTCGACTTTCCCGAAAATGGACGTCCATGTTAAGGGTGGGTGAACAGGCTCGCGTGGTGGGCCTGGTCTCCCGGTGGGTGAACAGGCTCGCGTGGTGAGCGAGGTCTCCTAGTGGTCAGGTTCCAGGAAATGGAGGGAGATGCATGCCCTCCTCAGGCAGATGCCCCCGAACATTGCCTGGGTGAGGGGGTGTTTTCAGAGTGAATGGTGGGTAAGTCGACTTTCCCGAAAACGGACGTCCATGCTGTCTCTACCGAGGACTCGTGCCCCGAAAAGACGCCAGACATCTGGCAGAAGACAGGAGAAAAGGACGGGTAAGTCGACTTTCCGGAAAACGGACCTCCATGCTTTCTCTACCGAGGACGCGTGCCCAGAGAGGACGCCAGCCAGCGGGCAGAAGACAGGAGAGAGGGACGGGTAAGTTAAGGTTCCTTCGCGATCCCGGTACCCTAACGTAGATTCCAGGATTTCCAAGCCTGTTTCATGGAATTATTCGGTGTACCAGGACCACGAACTTTTTGGAGCGCGGGCTGCTTGGACATCATTCCGGGCGGGGGGTGCTTAAGGGTCAGTTTCCTGGAAGTGGAGGGAGATGCATTCCCTCTTCAGGCAGATGCCCCCGAACATTGCCTGAGTGAGGGGGTGTTTTCAGAGTGAATGGTGGGTAAGTCGACTTTCCCGAAAACGGACCTCCATGTTAAGGGTGGGTGAACAGGCTCGCATGGTGAGCGAGGTCTCCTTGTGGTCAGGTTCCAGGAATTGGAGGGAGATGCATGCCCTCCTCAGGCAGATGCCCCCGAACATTGCCTGAGTGAGGGGGTGTTTTCAGAGTGAATGGTGGGTAAGTCGACTTTCCCGAAAACGGACCTCCATGTTAAGGGTGGGTGAACAGGCTCGCATGGTGAGCGAGGTCTCCTTGTGGTCAGGTTCCAGGAAATGGAGGGAGATGCATGCCCTCCTCAGGCAGATGCCCCCGAACATTGCCTGAGTGAGGGGGTGTTTTCAGAGTGAATGGTGGGTAAGTCGACTTTCCTGAAAACGGACGTCCATGCTGTCTCTACCGAGGACTCGTGCCCCGAAAAGACGCCAGACATCTGGCAGAAGACAGGAGAAAAGGACGGGTAAGTCGACTTTCCCGAAAACGGACCTCCATGCTCTCTCTACCGAGGACGCGTGCCCAGAGAGGACGCCAGCCCCCGAAGGTCCGCGGACCTCATGTTGGGTATCTACGGAAAGGTCTCGTCGAGACGAATCCAGAGACACCTCGATCACTTTCCTACCCTCGACCGTTCTCGACTTATGTCCAAAAGCGCACTTTTGCCTGCTGCACTCGAGTCAAACAGGAACGCGGGTGCTCTTCAGGCAGATGCCCCCGAACATTGCCTGAGTGAGCGGGTGTTTTCAGAGTGAATGGTGGGTAAGTCGACTTTCCCGAAAACGGACCTCCATGTTAAGGGTGGGTGAACAGGCTCGCATGGTGAGCGAGGTCTCCTTGTGGTCAGGTTCCAGGAATTGGAGGGAGATGCATGCCCTCCTCAGGCAGATGCCCCCGAACATTGCCTGAGTGAGGGGGTGTTTTCAGAGTGAATGGTGGGTAAGTCGACTTTCCCGAAAACGGACCTCCATGTTAAGGGTGGGTGAACAGGCTCGCATGGTGAGCGAGGTCTCCTTGTGGTCAGGTTCCAGGAAATGGAGGGAGATGCATGCCCTCCTCAGGCAGATGCCCCCGAACATTGCCTGAGTGAGGGGGTGTTTTCAGAGTGAATGGTGGGTAAGTCGACTTTCCTGAAAACGGACGTCCATGCTGTCTCTACCGAGGACTCGTGCCCCGAAAAGACGCCAGACATCTGGCAGAAGACAGGAGAAAAGGACGGGTAAGTCGACTTTCCCGAAAACGGACCTCCATGCTCTCTCTACCGAGGACGCGTGCCCAGAGAGGACGCCAGCCAGCGGGCAGGGACGGGTAAGTTAAGGTTCCTTCGCGATCCCGGTACCCTAACGTAGATTCCAGGATTTCCAAGCCTGTTTCATGGAATTATTCGGTGTACCAGGACCACGAACTTTTTGGAGCGCGGGCTGCTTGGACATCATTCCGGGCGGGTGGTGCTTAAGGGTGGGTGAACAGGCTCGCATGGTGAGCGAGGTCTCCTTGTGGTCAGGTTCCAGGAAATGGAGGGAGATGCATTCCCTCTTCAGGCAGATGCCCCCGAACATTGCCTGAGTGAGCGGGTGTTTTCAGAGTGAATGGTGGGTAAGTCGACTTTCCCGAAAACGGACGTCCATGTTAAGGGTGGGTGAACAGGCTCGCATGGTGAGCGAGGTCTCCTGGTGGGTGAACAGGCTCGCGTGGTGAGCGAGGTCTCCTAGTGGTCAGGTTCCAGGAAATGGAGGGAGATGCATGCCCTCCTCAGGCAGATGCCCCCGAGCATTGCCTGAGTGAGGGGGTGTTTTCAGAGTGAATGGTGGGTAAGTCGACTTTCCCGAAAACGGACGTCCATGCTGTCTCTACCGAGGACTCGTGCCCCGAAAAGACGCCAGACATCTGGCAGAAGACAGGAGAAAAGGACGGGTAAGTCGACTTTCCGGAAAACGGACCTCCATGCTTTCTCTACCGAGGACGCGTGCCCAGAGAGGACGCCAGCCAGCGGGCAGAAGACAGGAGAGAGGGACGGGTAAGTTAAGGTTCCTTCGCGATCCCGGTACCCTAACGTAGATTCCAGGATTTCCAAGCCTGTTTCATGGAATTATTCGGTGTACCAGGACCACGAACTTTTTGGAGCGCGGGCTGCTTGGACATCATTCCGGGCGGGGGGTGCTTAAGGGTCAGTTTCCTGGAAGTGGAGGGAGATGCATTCCCTCTTCAGGCAGATGCCCCCGAACATTGCCTGAGTGAGCGGGTGTTTTCAGAGTGAATGGTGGGTAAGTCGACTTTCCCGAAAACGGACGTCCATGTTAAGGGTGGGTGAACAGGCTCGCGTGGTGGGCCTGGTCTCCCGGTGGGTGAACAGGCTCGCGTGGTGAGCGAGGTCTCCTTGTGGTCAGGTTCCAGGAAATGGAGGGAGATGCATGCCCTCCTCAGGCAGATGCCCCCGAACATTGCCTGAGTGAGCGGGTGTTTTCAGAGTGAATGGTGGGTAAGTCGACTTTCCCGAAAACGGACCTCCATGTTAAGGGTGGGTGAACAGGCTCGCATGGTGAGCGAGGTCTCCTTGTGGTCAGGTTCCAGGAAATGGAGGGAGATGCATGCCCTCCTCAGGCAGATGCCCCCGAACATTGCCTGAGTGAGGGGGTGTTTTCAGAGTGAATGGTGGGTAAGTCGACTTTCCTGAAAACGGACGTCCATGCTGTCTCTACCGAGGACTCGTGCCCCGAAAAGACGCCAGACATCTGGCAGAAGACAGGAGAAAAGGACGGGTAAGTCGACTTTCCCGAAAACGGACCTCCATGCTCTCTCTACCGAGGACGCGTGCCCAGAGAGGACGCCAGCCAGCGGGCAGGGACGGGTAAGTTAAGGTTCCTTCGCGATCCCGGTACCCTAACGTAGATTCCAGGATTTCCAAGCCTGTTTCATGGAATTATTCGGTGTACCAGGACCACGAACTTTTTGGAGCGCGGGCTGCTTGGACATCATTCCGGGCGGGGGGTGCTTAAGGGTCAGTTTCCTGGAAGTGGAGGGAGATGCATTCCCTCTTCAGGCAGATGCCCCCGAACATTGCCAGAGTGAGCGGGTGTTTTCAGAGTGAATGGTGGGTAAGTCGACCTTCCCGAAAACGGACGTCCATGTTAAGGGTGGGTGAACAGGCTCGCGTGGTGGGCCTGGTCTCCCGTTGGGTGAACAGGCTCGCGTGGTGAGCGAGGTCTCCTTGTGGTCAGGTTCCTGGAAATGGAGGGAGATGCATGCCCTCTTCAGGCAGATGCCCCCGAACATTGCCTGAGTGAGGGGGTGTTTTCAGAGTGAATGGTGGGTAAGTCGACTTTCCCGAAAATGGACGTCCATGTTAAGGGTGGGTGAACAGGCTCGCGTGGTGGGCCTGGTCTCCCGGTGGGTGAACAGGCTCGCGTGGTGAGCGAGGTCTCCTAGTGGTCAGGTTCCAGGAAATGGAGGGAGATGCATGCCCTCCTCAGGCAGATGCCCCCGAACATTGCCTGGGTGAGGGGGTGTTTTCAGAGTGAATGGTGGGTAAGTCGACTTTCCCGAAAACGGACGTCCATGCTGTCTCTACCGAGGACTCGTGCCCCGAAAAGACGCCAGACATCTGGCAGAAGACAGGAGAAAAGGACGGGTAAGTCGACTTTCCGGAAAACGGACCTCCATGCTTTCTCTACCGAGGACGCGTGCCCAGAGAGGACGCCAGCCAGCGGGCAGAAGACAGGAGAGAGGGACGGGTAAGTTAAGGTTCCTTCGCGATCCCGGTACCCTAACGTAGATTCCAGGATTTCCAAGCCTGTTTCATGGAATTATTCGGTGTACCAGGACCACGAACTTTTTGGAGCGCGGGCTGCTTGGACATCATTCCGGGCGGGGGGTGCTTAAGGGTCAGTTTCCTGGAAGTGGAGGGAGATGCATTCCCTCTTCAGGCAGATGCCCCCGAACATTGCCTGAGTGAGCGGGTGTTTTCAGAGTGAATGGTGGGTAAGTCGACTTTCCCGAAAACGGACCTCCATGTTAAGGGTGGGTGAACAGGCTCGCATGGTGAGCGAGGTCTCCTTGTGGTCAGGTTCCAGGAATTGGAGGGAGATGCATGCCCTCCTCAGGCAGATGCCCCCGAACATTGCCTGAGTGAGGGGGTGTTTTCAGAGTGAATGGTGGGTAAGTCGACTTTCCCGAAAACGGACCTCCATGTTAAGGGTGGGTGAACAGGCTCGCATGGTGAGCGAGGTCTCCTTGTGGTCAGGTTCCAGGAAATGGAGGGAGATGCATGCCCTCCTCAGGCAGATGCCCCCGAACATTGCCTGAGTGAGGGGGTGTTTTCAGAGTGAATGGTGGGTAAGTCGACTTTCCTGAAAACGGACGTCCATGCTGTCTCTACCGAGGACTCGTGCCCCGAAAAGACGCCAGACATCTGGCAGAAGACAGGAGAAAAGGACGGGTAAGTCGACTTTCCCGAAAACGGACCTCCATGCTCTCTCTACCGAGGACGCGTGCCCAGAGAGGACGCCAGCCCCCGAAGGTCCGCGGACCTCATGTTGGGTATCTACGGAAAGGTCTCGTCGAGACGAATCCAGAGACACCTCGATCACTTTCCTACCCTCGACCGTTCTCGACTTATGTCCAAAAGCGCACTTTTGCCTGCTGCACTCGAGTCAAACAGGAACGCGGGTGCTCTTCAGGCAGATGCCCCCGAACATTGCCTGAGTGAGCGGGTGTTTTCAGAGTGAATGGTGGGTAAGTCGACTTTCCCGAAAACGGACCTCCATGTTAAGGGTGGGTGAACAGGCTCGCATGGTGAGCGAGGTCTCCTTGTGGTCAGGTTCCAGGAATTGGAGGGAGATGCATGCCCTCCTCAGGCAGATGCCCCCGAACATTGCCTGAGTGAGGGGGTGTTTTCAGAGTGAATGGTGGGTAAGTCGACTTTCCCGAAAACGGACCTCCATGTTAAGGGTGGGTGAACAGGCTCGCATGGTGAGCGAGGTCTCCTTGTGGTCAGGTTCCAGGAAATGGAGGGAGATGCATGCCCTCCTCAGGCAGATGCCCCCGAACATTGCCTGAGTGAGGGGGTGTTTTCAGAGTGAATGGTGGGTAAGTCGACTTTCCTGAAAACGGACGTCCATGCTGTCTCTACCGAGGACTCGTGCCCCGAAAAGACGCCAGACATCTGGCAGAAGACAGGAGAAAAGGACGGGTAAGTCGACTTTCCCGAAAACGGACCTCCATGCTCTCTCTACCGAGGACGCGTGCCCAGAGAGGACGCCAGCCAGCGGGCAGGGACGGGTAAGTTAAGGTTCCTTCGCGATCCCGGTACCCTAACGTAGATTCCAGGATTTCCAAGCCTGTTTCATGGAATTATTCGGTGTACCAGGACCACGAACTTTTTGGAGCGCGGGCTGCTTGGACATCATTCCGGGCGGGGGGTGCTTAAGGGTCAGTTTCCTGGAAGTGGAGGGAGATGCATTCCCTCTTCAGGCAGATGCCCCCGAACATTGCCAGAGTGAGCGGGTGTTTTCAGAGTGAATGGTGGGTAAGTCGACCTTCCCGAAAACGGACGTCCATGTTAAGGGTGGGTGAACAGGCTCGCATGGTGAGCGAGGTCTCCTGGTGGGTGAACAGGCTCGCGTGGTGAGCGAGGTCTCCTAGTGGTCAGGTTCCAGGAAATGGAGGGAGATGCATGCCCTCCTCAGGCAGATGCCCCCGAGCATTGCCTGAGTGAGGGGGTGTTTTCAGAGTGAATGGTGGGTAAGTCGACTTTCCGGAAAAGGTACGTCCACGCGGTGAGTGTCAAGGAGGCATGCCCGTGCCAACATTGCTTGAGAAGAGAGGGCGAGGGTGAGGAGTGAAGGTTGGTTAATTTCAGGGTTCCGGAAAAGGTACGTCCACGCGGTCGGTGAGGTGGTCATGGGACGCGTGCGTGCCGGGGACCCATCGCCTTACCGAGGGTAAGTTGGACGGGTGGGTATGTTCATGTTCCGGAAAAGGTACCTCCGGGCCCTGGAACCACGAGGACGCATTCCCGGGAAAGACCGACCGACCGACCGACCGACCGACCGACCGACCGACCGACCGACCGACCGACGCATTCCCGGGACCGATGCCTGAAAGACGGTAAGTTTCACGAGTGTGAAGGGTGGCTATTTTAATGTTCCGGAAATTGGACCTCCGGGTCCCCAACTACAAGGACGGATTCCCGGGACCGACGCCTGGAAGACGGTAAGTTTCACGAGTGTGAAGGGTGGGTAAATTCGTGTTCCGGAAATTGGACCTCCAGGTCCCCAACTACAAGGACGGATTCCCGGGACCGACGCCTGGCTGACGGTAAGTTTCACGAGTGTGAAGGGTGGCTATTTTAATGTTCCGGAAATTGGACCTCCGGGTCCCCAACTACAAGGACGGATTCCCGGGACCGACGCCTGGCTGACGGTAAGTTTCACGAGTGTGAAGGGTGGGTTTGTTCGTGTTACGGAAATTGGACCTCCTGGTCCCCAACTACAAGGACGGATTCCCGGGACCGACGCCTGGAAGACGGTAAGTCTCACGAGTGTGAAGGGTGGGTATTTTAATGTTCCGGAAATTGGACCTCCGGGTCCCCAACTACAAGGACGGATTCCCGGGACCGACGCCTGGCAGACGGTAAGTTTCACGAGTGTGAAGGGTGGGTATTTTAATGTTCCGGAAATTGGACCTCCGGGTCCCCAACTACAAGGACGGATTCCCGGGACCGACGCCTGAAAGACGGTAAGTTTCACGAGTGTGAAGGGTGGGTATTTTAATGTTCCGGAAATTGGACCTCCGGGTCCCCAACTACAAGGACGGATTCCCGGGACCGACGCCTGGCAGACGGTAAGTTTCACGAGTGTGAAGGGTGGCTATTTTAATGTTCCGGAAATTGGACCTCCGGGTCCCCAACTACAAGGACGGATTCCCGGGACCGACGCCTGGAAGACGGTAAGTTTCACGAGTGTGAAGGGTGGGTTTGTTCGTGTTCCGGAAATTGGACCTCCGGGTCCCCAACTACAAGGACGGATTCCCGGGACCGACGCCTGGCTGACGGTAAGTTTCACGAGTGTGAAGGGTGGGTATTTTAATGTTCCGGAAATTGGACCTCCGGGTCCCCAACTACAAGGACGGATTCCCGGGACCGACGCCTGGCAGACGGTAAGTTTCACGAGTGTGAAGGGTGGCTATTTTAATGTTCCGGAAATTGGACCTCCGGGTCCCCAACTACAAGGACGGATTCCCGGGACCGACGCCTGGAAGACGGTAAGTTTCACGAGTGTGAAGGGTGGGTTTGTTCGTGTTCCGGAAATTGGACCTCCGGGTCCCCAACTACAAGGACGGATTCCCGGGACCGACGCCTGGCTGACGGTAAGTTTCACGAGTGTGAAGGGTGGGTTTGTTCGTGTTACGGAAATTGGACCTCCTGGTCCCCAACTACAAGGACGGATTCCCGGGACCGACGCCTGGAAGACGGTAAGTTTCACGAGTGTGAAGGGTGGGTTTGTTCGTGTTCCGGAAATTGGACCTCCGGGTCCCCAACTACAAGGACGGATTCCCGGGACCGACGCCTGGAAGACGGTAAGTTTCACGAGTGTGAAGGGTGGGTTTGTTCGTTTCCTGGAAAATATGCTAGTAAACCATAAGCCTACCTAAGTGTCTGCTTTTCGATTTCTCCAATAAATCAACCATTAGAGTTTGACAAAAACAATCAAACAAAAACTTTATTCACACAACAAAAACTTTATTATTATTCCAGGAAATAGGGAAAATATTTCCAGGAATAGAACCAGAGTTCAATGGGCCTATTTTCACCACGAGCACGCTCTATCGACCTATGTCCCAAAGGGCACCTTTGCCTGCTCCACTCAAGTCAAAACAGGAACGGGTGCTCTCGAGTCAATATCTCGGCCCCTGAAGGTCAGCGGACCTCATGTTGGGTATCTACGGAAAGGTCTCGTCAAGACGAATCCAGAGACACCTCGATCACTTGCCTCACCCTAACCGTTCTCGAGTTATGTCCAAAAGCGCACAGTTTTGCCTGCCTCCTCCGCCAGAGTCAAACCAGAAGGCGGGTGCTCTCGAGCTAATATCTCGGCCCCCGAAGGTCCGCGGACCTCATGTTGGGTATCCACGGAAAGGTCTCGACGAGACGAATCCAGAGACACCTCGATCACTTGCCTCACCCTAACCGTTCTCGACTTATGTCCAAAAGCGCACAGTTTTGCCTGCCTCCTCCGCCAGAGTCAAACCAGAAGGCGGGTGCTCTCGAGCTAATATCTCGGCCCCCGAAGGTCCGCGGACCTCATGTTGGGTATCTACGGAAAGGTCTCGTCGAGACGAATCCAGAGACACCTCGATCACTTTCCTACCCTCGACCGTTCTCGACTTATGTCCAAAAGCGCACTTTTGCCTGCTGCACTCGAGTCAAACAGGAACGCGGGTGCTCTCGAGTTAAAATCTCGGCCCCTGAGGGTCCGCGGGCCTCATGTTGGGTATTTACGGAAAGGTCTCGTCGAGACGAATCCAGAGACACCTCGATCACTTGCCTACCCTCAACCGTCCGAGACCCGGAAAAAGGTTCAGTTTACCCTGAATCCAGGCTCTGTTAGTAGATGGAATGTTAGTTAGTGGGAATGTGACAGAGTGAGTGATAGCACATTAGCCAACCCATCGTAATCGTGATAACTCGCCGCACACACACATGGGGATAGCTTCCGGGATGGCTGTGACATTTCCGACAATTGCCCTCGCAGGGAATGACCCTAACCCTAACCCTAACCCTAACCCTACATCTACCTTTATTTTGAAAGAGCTTTAACAGAAACATCTACCTTTATTTTGAAAGAGCTTTAACACAAACATCTACCTTTATTTTGAAAGAGCTTTAACACAAACATCTACCTCTATTTTGAAGGAGCTTAACACAGACATCTACCTTTATTTTGAAGGAGCTTTAATACAAACATCTACCTTTATTTTGAAGGAGCTTTAATACAAACATCTACCTTTATACTGTATGGAGCTTTAACACAAACATATACCTTTATTTTGAAGGAGCTTTAACACAAACATCTACTTTTATACTGAAGGAGTTTTAATTCAAACATCTACCTTTATTTTGAAAGAGCTTTAACACAAACATCTACCTTTATTTTGAAGGAGCTTTAACACAAACATCTACCTTTATTTTGAAGGAGCTTTAATACAAACATCTACCTTTATACTGTATGGAGCTTTAACACAAACATATACCTTTATTTTGAAGGAGCTTTAATACAAACATCTACCTTTATACTGAAGGAGCTTTAATACAAACATCTACCTTTATACTGTATGGAGCTTTAAGTCAAACATCTACCTTTATTCTGAAGGAGCTTAACACAAACATCTACCTTTATTTTGAAGGAGCTTTAATACAAACATCTACCTTTATTTTGAAGGAGCTTTAATACAAACATCTACCTTTATACTGTATGGAGCTTTAACACAAACATATACCTTTATTTTGAAGGAGCTTTAATACAAACATCTACCTTTATACTGAAGGAGCTTTAATACAAACATCTACCTTTATTTTGAAAGAGCTTTAACAGAAACATCTACCTTTATTTTGAAGGAGCTTAACACAGACATCTACCTTTATTTTGAAGGAGCTTTAATACAAACATCTACCTTTATTTTGAAGGAGCTTTAATACAAACATCTACCTTTATTTTGAAAGAGCTTTAACAGAAACCTCTACCTTTATTTTGAAAGAGCTTTAACACAAACATCTACCTTTATTTTGAAGGAGCTTTAATTCAAACATCTACCTTTATACTGAAGGAGCTTTAATACAAACATCTACCTTTATTTTGAAAGAGCTTTAACAGAAACATCTACCTTTATTTTGAAAGAGCTTTAACACAAACATCTACCTTTATTTTGAAGGAGCTTTAACACAAACATCTACCTCTATTTTGAAGGAGCTTAACACAGACATCTACCTTTATTTTGAAGGAGCTTTAATACAAACATCTACCTTTATTTTGAAGGAGCTTTAATACAAACATCTACCTTTATTTTGAAGGAGCTTTAATACAAACATCTACCTTTATATTGAAGGAGCTTTAATACAAACATCTACCTTTATTTTGAAAGAGCTTTAACAGAAACATCTACCTTTATTTTGAAAGAGCTTTAACACAAACATCTACCTCTATTTTGAAGGAGCTTAACACAGACATCTACCTTTATTTTGAAGGAGCTTTAATACAAACATCTACCTTTATTTTGAAAGAGCTTTAACACAAACATCTACCTTTATTTTGAAGGAGCTTTAATTCAAACATCTACCTTTATACTGAAGGAGCTTTAATACAAACATCTACCTTTATTTTGAAAGAGCTTTAACAGAAACATCTTCCTTTATTTTGAAGGAGCTAAACACAGACATCTACCTTTATTTTGAAGGAGCTTTAATACAAACATCTACCTTTATACTGTATGGAGCTTTAAGTCAAACATCTACCTTTATTCTGAAGGAGCTTAACACAAACATCTACCTTTATTTTGAAGGAGCTTTAACACAAACATCTACCTTTATTTTGAAAGAGCTTTAACACAAACATCTACCTCTATTTTGAAGGAGCTTAACACAGACATCTACCTTTATTTTGAAGGAGCTTTAATACAAACATCTACCTTTATTTTGAAGGAGCTTTAATACAAACATCTACCTTTATTTTGAAGGAGCTTTAATACAAACATCTACCTTTATTTTGAAAGAGCTTTAACACAAACATCTACCTTTATTTTGAAGGAGCTTTAATTCAAACATCTACCTTTATACTGAAGGAGCTTTAATACAAACATCTACCTTTATTTTGAAGGAGCTTAACACAGACATCTACCTTTATTTTGAAGGAGCTTTAATACAAACATCTACCTTTATTTTGAAGGAGCTTAACACAGACATCTACCTTTATTTTGAAGGAGCTTTAATACAAACATCTACCTTTATTTTGAAGGAGCTTTAATACAAACATCTACCTTTATTTTGAAGGAGCTTTAATACAAACATCTACCTTTATTTTGAAAGAGCTTTAACACAAACATCTACCTCTATTTTGAAGGAGCTTAACACAGACATCTACCTTTATTTTGAAGGAGCTTTAATACAAACATCTACCTTTATTTTGAAGGAGCTTTAACAAAAACATCTACCTTTATTTTGAAGGAGCTTTAATTCAAACATCTACCTTTATACTGAAGGAGCTTTAATACAAACATCTACCTTTATTTTGAAAGAGCTTTAACAGAAACATCTACCTTTATTTTGAAAGAGCTTTAACACAAACATCTACCTTTATTTTGAAGGAGCTTTAATTCAAACATCTACCTTTATACTGAAGGAGCTTTAATACAAACATCTACCTTTATTTTGAAGGAGCTTAACACAGACATCTACCTTTATTTTGAAGGAGCTTTAATACAAACATCTACCTTTATTTTGAAGGAGCTTAACACAGACATCTACCTTTATTTTGAAGGAGCTTTAATACAAACATCTACCTTTATTTTGAAGGAGCTTTAATACAAACATCTACCTTTATTTTGAAGGAGCTTTAATACAAACATCTACCTTTATTTTGAAAGAGCTTTAACACAAACATCTACCTTTATTTTGAAGGAGCTTTAATTCAAACATCTACCTTTATACTGAAGGAGCTTTAATACAAACATCTACCTTTATTTTGAAGGAGCTTAACACAGACATCTACCTTTATTTTGAAGGAGCTTTAATACAAACATCTACCTTTATTTTGAAGGAGCTTAACACAGACATCTACCTTTATTTTGAAGGAGCTTTAACACAAACATCTACCTCTATTTTGAAGGAGCTTAACACAGACATCTACCTTTATTTTGAAGGAGCTTTAATACAAACATCTACCTTTATTTTGAAGGAGCTTTAACAAAAACATCTACCTTTATTTTGAAAGAGCTTTAACAGAAACATCTACCTTTATTTTGAAAGAGCTTTAACACAAACATCTACCTTTATTTTGAAGGAGCTTTAATTCAAACATCTACCTTTATACTGAAGGAGCTTTAATACAAACATCTACCTTTATTTTGAAGGAGCTTAACACAGACATCTACCTTTATTTTGAAGGAGCTTTAATACAAACATCTACCTTTATTTTGAAGGAGCTTAACACAGACATCTACCTTTATTTTGAAGGAGCTTTAACACAAACATCTACCTCTATTTTGAAGGAGCTTAACACAGACATCTACCTTTATTTTGAAGGAGCTTTAATACAAACATCTACCTTTATTTTGAAGGAGCTTTAACAAAAACATCTACCTTTATTTTGAAGGAGCTTTAATTCAAACATCTACCTTTATACTGAAGGAGCTTTAATACAAACATCTACCTTTATTTTGAAAGAGCTTTAACAGAAACATCTACCTTTATTTTGAAAGAGCTTTAACACAAACATCTACCTTTATTTTGAAGGAGCTTTAATTCAAACATCTACCTTTATACTGAAGGAGCTTTAATACAAACATCTACCTTTATTTTGAAGGAGCTTAACACAGACATCTACCTTTATTTTGAAGGAGCTTTAATACAAACATCTACCTTTATTTTGAAGGAGCTTAACACAGACATCTACCTTTATTTTGAAGGAGCTTTAATACAAACATCTACCTTTATTTTGAAGGAGCTTTAATACAAACATCTACCTTTATTTTGAAGGAGCTTTAATACAAACATCTACCTTTATTTTGAAAGAGCTTTAACACAAACATCTACCTCTATTTTGAAGGAGCTTAACACAGACATCTACCTTTATTTTGAAGGAGCTTTAATACAAACATCTACCTTTATTTTGAAGGAGCTTTAACAAAAACATCTACCTTTATTTTGAAGGAGCTTTAATTCAAACATCTACCTTTATACTGAAGGAGCTTTAATACAAACATCTACCTTTATTTTGAAAGAGCTTTAACAGAAACATCTACCTTTATTTTGAAAGAGCTTTAACACAAACATCTACCTCTATTTTGAAGGAGCTTAACACAGACATCTACCTTTATTTTGAAGGAGCTTTAATACAAACATCTACCTTTATTTTGAAAGAGCTTTAACACAAACATCTACCTTTATTTTGAAGGAGCTTTAATTCAAACATCTACCTTTATACTGAAGGAGCTTTAATACAAACATCTACCTTTATTTTGAAGGAGCTTAACACAGACATCTACCTTTATTTTGAAGGAGCTTTAATACAAACATCTACCTTTATACTGTATGGAGCTTTAAGTCAAACATCTACCTTTATTCTGAAGGAGCTTAACACAAACATCTACCATTATTTTGAAGGAGCTTTAACACAAACATCTACCTTTATTTTGAAAGAGCTTTAACACAAACATCTACCTCTATTTTGAAGGAGCTTAACACAGACATCTACCTTTATTTTGAAGGAGCTTTAATACAAACATCTACCTTTATTTTGAAGGAGCTTTAATACAAACATCTACCTTTATTTTGAAGGAGCTTTAATACAAACATCTACCTTTATTTTGAAAGAGCTTTAACACAAACATCTACCTCTATTTTGAAGGAGCTTAACACAGACATCTACCTTTATTTTGAAGGAGCTTTAATACAAACATCTACCTTTATTTTGAAGGAGCTTTAACACAAACATCTACCTTTATTTTGAAGGAGCTTTAATTCAAACATCTACCTTTATACTGAAGGAGCTTTAATACAAACATCTACCTTTATTTTGAAAGAGCTTTAACAGAAACATCTACCTTTATTTTGAAAGAGCTTTAACACAAACATCTACCTCTATTTTGAAGGAGCTTAACACAGACATCTACCTTTATTTTGAAGGAGCTTTAATTCAAACATCTACCTTTATACTGAAGGAGCTTTAATTCAAACATCTACCTTTATTTTGAAGGAGCTTTAATACAAACATCTACCTTTATTTTGAAGGAGCTTTAATACAAACATCTACCTTTATTTTGAAAGAGCTTTAACACAAACATCTACCTTTATTTTGAAGGAGCTTTAATTCAAACATCTACCTTTATACTGAAGGAGCTTTAATACAAACATCTACCTTTATTTTGAAGGAGCTTAACACAGACATCTACCTTTATTTTGAAGGAGCTTTAATACAAACATCTACCTTTATTTTGAAGGAGCTTAACACAGACATCTACCTTTATTTTGAAGGAGCTTTAATACAAACATCTACCTTTATTTTGAAGGAGCTTTAATACAAACATCTACCTTTATTTTGAAGGAGCTTTAATACAAACATCTACCTTTATTTTGAAAGAGCTTTAACACAAACATCTACCTCTATTTTGAAGGAGCTTAACACAGACATCTACCTTTATTTTGAAGGAGCTTTAATACAAACATCTACCTTTATTTTGAAGGAGCTTTAACAAAAACATCTACCTTTATTTTGAAGGAGCTTTAATTCAAACATCTACCTTTATACTGAAGGAGCTTTAATACAAACATCTACCTTTATTTTGAAAGAGCTTTAACAGAAACATCTACCTTTATTTTGAAAGAGCTTTAACACAAACATCTATCTTTATTTTGAAGGAGCTTTAATTCAAACATCTACCTTTATACTGAAGGAGCTTTAATACAAACATCTACCTTTATTTTGAAGGAGCTTAACACAGACATCTACCTTTATTTTGAAGGAGCTTTAATACAAACATCTACCTTTATTTTGAAGGAGCTTAACACAGACATCTACCTTTATTTTGAAGGAGCTTTAATACAAACATCTACCTTTATTTTGAAGGAGCTTTAATACAAACATCTACCTTTATTTTGAAGGAGCTTTAATACAAACATCTACCTTTATTTTGAAAGAGCTTTAACACAAACATCTACCTCTATTTTGAAGGAGCTTAACACAGACATCTACCTTTATTTTGAAGGAGCTTTAATACAAACATCTACCTTTATTTTGAAGGAGCTTTAACAAAAACATCTACCTTTATTTTGAAGGAGCTTTAATTCAAACATCTACCTTTATACTGAAGGAGCTTTAATACAAACATCTACCTTTATTTTGAAAGAGCTTTAACAGAAACATCTACCTTTATTTTGAAAGAGCTTTAACACAAACATCTACCTCTATTTTGAAGGAGCTTAACACAGACATCTACCTTTATTTTGAAGGAGCTTTAATACAAACATCTACCTTTATTTTGAAAGAGCTTTAACACAAACATCTACCTTTATTTTGAAGGAGCTTTAATTCAAACATCTACCTTTATACTGAAGGAGCTTTAATACAAACATCTACCTTTATTTTGAAGGAGCTTAACACAGACATCTACCTTTATTTTGAAGGAGCTTTAATACAAACATCTACCTTTATACTGTATGGAGCTTTAAGTCAAACATCTACCTTTATTCTGAAGGAGCTTAACACAAACATCTACCATTATTTTGAAGGAGCTTTAACACAAACATCTACCTTTATTTTGAAAGAGCTTTAACACAAACATCTACCTCTATTTTGAAGGAGCTTAACACAGACATCTACCTTTATTTTGAAGGAGCTTTAATACAAACATCTACCTTTATTTTAAAGGAGCTTTAATACAAACATCTACCTTTATTTTGAAGGAGCTTTAATACAAACATCTACCTTTATTTTGAAAGAGCTTTAACACAAACATCTACCTCTATTTTGAAGGAGCTTAACACAGACATCTACCTTTATTTTGAAGGAGCTTTAATACAAACATCTACCTTTATTTTGAAGGAGCTTTAACACAAACATCTACCTTTATTTTGAAGGAGCTTTAATTCAAACATCTACCTTTATACTGAAGGAGCTTTAATACAAACATCTACCTTTATTTTGAAAGAGCTTTAACAGAAACATCTACCTTTATTTTGAAGGAGCTAAACACAGACATCTACCTTTATTTTGAAGGAGCTTTAATTCAAACATCTACCTTTATACTGAAGGAGCTTTAATACAAACATCTACCTTTATTTTGAAGGAGCTTTAACACAAACATCTACCTCTATTTTGAAGGAGCTTAACACAGACATCTACCTTTATTTTGAAGGAGCTTTAATACAAACATCTACCTTTATTTTGAAGGAGCTTTAATACAAACATCTACCTTTATTTTGAAGGAGCTTTAATACAAACATCTACCTTTATTTTGAAAGAGCTTTAACACAAACATCTACCTTTATTTTGAAGGAGCTTTAATTCAAACATCTACCTTTATACTGAAGGAGCTTTAATACAAACATCTACCTTTATTTTGAAGGAGCTTAACACAGACATCTACCTTTATTTTGAAGGAGCTTTAATACAAACATCTACCTTTATTTTGAAGGAGCTTTAATACAAACATCTACCTTTATTTTGAAGGAGCTTTAATACAAACATCTACCTTTATTTTGAAGGAGCTTTAATACAAACATCTACCTTTATTTTAAAGGAGCTTAACACAGACATCTACCTTTATTTTGAAGGAGCTTTAATACAA
Organism: Trachurus trachurus; assembly: GCF_905171665.1. Lineage (NCBI taxonomy): Eukaryota > Metazoa > Chordata > Actinopteri > Carangiformes > Carangidae > Trachurus > Trachurus trachurus. The sequence goes on along the minus strand of NW_028155193.1, from coordinate 4,180 downwards.
ACATCTACCTTTATTTTGAAGGAGCTTTAATACAAACATCTACCTTTATTTTGAAGGGGACACTAGGTACCTGTCTGTCCAGACTGGGGGACAGAGGACACTAGGTACCTGTCTGTCTGTCCAGACTGGGGGACAGAGGACACTTTGTACCTGTCTGTCTGTCCAGACTGGGGGACAGAGGACACAAGGTCTGTCTGTCTGTCCAGACTGGGGGACAGAGGACAGAGGACACTAGGTACCTGTCTGTCTGTCCAGACTGGGGGACAGAGGACACTTTGTACCTGTCTACCATAAGTTAGTGCCACTTAAGATTACAAGTAAAGCATACTTAATCAAGATATCTTTTTTAACTCAAAATATTTAGTCAACATTAATTAAAATTTTTGATGTAATCAGTTTCAACAATTTTTTTGAGTTAACTGAACTTATTAGGGTTTACAGTGTAAGAGGTCTAATGTTTTTTTTAATCATTGCTGTTCCATATATGCATTATTGACAAAGTTTTTCTGAAGAATTTTTTTATTGAGACCGGTTACTTTCATAATGGTCAATAACATATTCAAACCAACTCAGTCATGTTATAAGTCAATATCAATCTAAGATGATTTAACAGTACTTCATTCAACACAGTAGCCAGGTTAAAAGTAGTAGACAGAGAACAGCAGTGCCACACAAACTTATCAAATATCAAAATCTTTATTTTCACCTTGAAAGAGATAACACATTTCATCAGAGGCAACAAGGAAAAGAAACTTACAAACTGTAGTAAACATATAACAACATTTCATATCAAAAAAGAAACTTAGAACAGCCATACAAATTTCATCCAAGGCAATTAGGTAAAAACAACATATCATATCAAAAAGAGACTAGGGTTAGGGTTAGGGTTAGGGTAACCCTATCTGTACAGTCTTTTTACCAATAAAGCCGTGTACGTTTAAGTTCCTGTGTGTGTGGGTGTGGAACTCTTCCGGACGCGTGTCCACAAACCAATGTCCATTCACGTGAGGTCGTTTGCATAATAATAATTATTTATTTACACATAAAGTCCAGGTAAGCACAGGATTGCTGCTCTCAGGTAAGTGTAATTCACACTGTTCAACACTCAATCACGGTAACTCACTTTGCGTGTCCTATGCACGGTTTTACACGTCTTTCCCAGCTTGACACGGTCTTGACACGGGCTTGACACGGGCTTGACACGGTCTTGACACGGTCTTGACACGGGCTTGACACGGGCTTGACACGGTCTTGACACGGTCTTGACACGGGCTTGACACGGTCTTGACACGGGCTTGACACGGTCTTGACACGGGCTTGACACGGTCTTGACACGGTCTTGACACGGGCTTGACACGGTCTTGACACGGTCTTGACACGGGCTTGACACGGGCTTGACACGGTCTTGACACGGTCTTGACACGGGCTTGACACGGGCTTGACACGGTCTTGACACGGGCTTGACACGGTCTTGACACGGTCTTGACACGGGCTTGACACGGGCTTGACACGGTCTTGACACGGGCTTGACACGGGCTTGACACGGTCAGAAAACTTTGTGCTCTCCTCCTCACACACACACCGGAGGCCAATTACACCCTCACCTATATCACCTTCACCCAACACAATACCCCCCCTGGTGGTCAAACAGAGAACAGGCAAAATGGCTCCTACACTATCTATCTATCTATCTATCTATCTATCTATCTACGCTAAGCCTTTTGCCAGACCAGTGCAGAGGCAGAAAATGTCTCTTTTTCTCCACGTTTCTGTCTGCCTCAGACTGCGGGGCCCCTATCGCCGTGGTAACCACCTGGAGTTGCCGTGGTAACCAGGCCAGAGCTCGTTAACTTCATAAACAATCCACCTAGCTGGATTAAATGTTTGTAAACACAGACACACAGCTGCTCCGCCAGAAATGAAGCGGTGGTTCTACTCAGTGGAGCAGCAGAAGTAACAGGATGCAGAGCACTGAGCAGCATATTATTTCTGTTCTAATCAGCAGAAAACCATGGAAAACAGCTGGCTCTGGGGATTACTTTTCACTAATAAGATTGAACATTACTGTTGGTTGTATTTTGTGAATGGAATATTTATTTATTTATTTATTCTCTCTCCTCCCTCTCTCTCTCTCTGACCTGATATGAATTGATTCTCTGGTTTATATATTGATCAAAATTATGTTTCAAATGAATTATTACACTCGTACGCCGTGTAATAGGCGGGATAATGCTCAGTAAGTTATTGATTAAATGCACTGACACTAGTGAAACTATCAATTGCACCTACCAAACAGATACACTGAGTGGAGCGGGCGACCGGTCCAAGATGGCGGCCCCACCGCTCGTCAGCGCCAATAGGCCCAGCGTTCGATGCGGCGTCTACTCTTTATATGTCTATGGTCACACACACACACACACACACACACACACACACACACACACACACACACACACACACACACACACACACACACACAGGTAACCTAATGTGATTACAGCTCCTCCATATCAGTGCAACATCTACCTTTATACTGTATGGAGCTTTAAGTCAAACATCTACCTTTATTCTGAAGGAGCTTAACACAAACATCTACCTTTATTTTGAAGGAGCTTTAATACAAACATCTACCTTTATTTTGAAGGAGCTTTAATACAAACATCTACCTTTATACTGTATGGAGCTTTAACACAAACATATACCTTTATTTTGAAGGAGCTTTAATACAAACATCTACCTTTATACTGAAGGAGCTTTAATACAAACATCTACCTTTATTTTGAAAGAGCTTTAACAGAAACATCTACCTTTATTTTGAAGGAGCTTAACACAGACATCTACCTTTATTTTGAAGGAGCTTTAATACAAACATCTACCTTTATTTTGAAGGAGCATTAACACAAACATCTACTTTTATACTGAAGGAGTTTTAATTCAAACATCTACCTTTATTTTGAAAGAGCTTTAACACAAACATCTACCTTTATTTTGAAGGAGCTTTAACACAAACATCTACCTTTATTTTGAAGGAGCTTTAATACAAACATCTACCTTTATACTGTATGGAGCTTTAACACAAACATATACCTTTATTTTGAAGGAGCTTTAATACAAACATCTACCTTTATACTGAAGGAGCTTTAATACAAACATCTACCTTTATACTGTATGGAGCTTTAAGTCAAACATCTACCTTTATTCTGAAGGAGCTTAACACAAACATCTACCTTTATTTTGAAGGAGCTTTAATACAAACATCTACCTTTATTTTGAAGGAGCTTTAATACAAACATCTACCTTTATACTGTATGGAGCTTTAACACAAACATATACCTTTATTTTGAAGGAGCTTTAATACAAACATCTACCTTTATACTGAAGGAGCTTTAATACAAACATCTACCTTTATTTTGAAAGAGCTTTAACAGAAACATCTACCTTTATTTTGAAGGAGCTTAACACAGACATCTACCTTTATTTTGAAGGAGCTTTAATACAAACATCTACCTTTATTTTGAAGGAGCTTTAATACAAACATCTACCTTTATTTTGAAAGAGCTTTAACAGAAACCTCTACCTTTATTTTGAAAGAGCTTTAACACAAACATCTACCTTTATTTTGAAGGAGCTTTAATTCAAACATCTACCTTTATACTGAAGGAGCTTTAATACAAACATCTACCTTTATTTTGAAAGAGCTTTAACAGAAACATCTACCTTTATTTTGAAAGAGCTTTAACACAAACATCTACCTTTATTTTGAAGGAGCTTTAACACAAACATCTACCTCTATTTTGAAGGAGCTTAACACAGACATCTACCTTTATTTTGAAGGAGCTTTAATACAAACATCTACCTTTATTTTGAAGGAGCTTTAATACAAACATCTACCTTTATTTTGAAGGAGCTTTAATACAAACATCTACCTTTATACTGAAGGAGCTTTAATACAAACATCTACCTTTATTTTGAAAGAGCTTTAACAGAAACATCTACCTTTATTTTGAAAGAGCTTTAACACAAACATCTACCTCTATTTTGAAGGAGCTTAACACAGACATCTACCTTTATTTTGAAGGAGCTTTAATACAAACATCTACCTTTATTTTGAAAGAGCTTTAACACAAACATCTACCTTTATTTTGAAGGAGCTTTAATTCAAACATCTACCTTTATACTG